>NC_091296.1:17467067-17684567 GCF_038502225.1 Cherax quadricarinatus
TTTTGAAAGTTCTCATTATCCACCCTGCTACTTTTCTGGCCTTTGTGACATTTGTCTAACTGTGTTCTCTAAATGAGAAGTCATTTGACATTACTGTATTCTACTTTTCTAGTTACGTACTGGTTCATCAAAGTGTAATAAACAATGATGGATTAGAGAGGAATGCCCATGAGACAAAAATGAGGAAGTATGGCTGTTGGTATATTTTGACCTGCAGCTGAGGTTCTCTTCAGCAGATACAAAGGGGCGAGAAGAGAAACCAGGTGCTTATGAGGATTGGAAGAATGGGCAATTCCTTGTCTGACGAGTGAATAATCCTGTTGGGGCAGAGTTACTTGGATTTTCAAAGGGCTTGATGACATACATCTTTTACTAGGCTGCCCTTCTAGGGCTGTGAAACTGCTTTGATCTGTCATTCATGTTGGAATGCCCTTATTTGGGAGTGAATGAGTAACTATTGGGTCATAAGCTGCTTTGAACATAATAAAACAGAGGAACACTGAAATAAATAGTCCAGCTATCCTATGTTGGTTGTTCCTGTCCTTCACACTTTTACATGTGCCTTTCATTCAATGAAATAGTTGTCTTATGTTGTGTCTCTAGTGCTCCTCTGAGTTCTTTATTCTTTCTATATCTTAAAAGGTGGAATCTGGTGATGGCCACTGTATATTGCTGCTAAAAGTGTCTAAGACAGGACTCGCAGCAATGGTTTCAAGTTGGAAAAATTAAGATTCAGAAAGGATTTATGAAAGCACTGGTTTGGCAAAAGAGTTGTGGATGAGTGGAACAAACTCCCGAGTAATGTTACTGAAGCTAAAACGTTATGTTTTAAAAATAGGTCAGACAAATATATGAGTGGGTGTGAGTTGGACCTGTCTGGATTGGGCCAGTAGATGACTTGGACTTGCCTCGCATGGGCTAGTAAGCCTACTGCAGTACTCCTTTTTTTAAGTTCTTATTGTGACTGCTGTGTAGTCTCTGATGTCTCCACCGCAGATGTTGGTCATCACTTCAAATCTCTAACCAGTATCAGCTTTCCTCTACTTCCTGTTCAAATGTCTATATTGTATTTCTTTAACTATTTTCTAAATTTTTCCTTTTTTTTATTTATACCTGCCATCCATTAGCCCCTTTTCCATTAGCATGATAGAAAAAGTCTGTGACTCCAAGTCTTTCATTCCTTTTTTTTTTTTAAGACATTTTAGTACTACCATTATATCATTCTTTACTGTTGGGGGCTTTTTTTTTTAATAAACTGCTTGATACTACATCATACACACTGTAGAATTCTTAGGTATTTTGTTTATATTGGTGGTTACCTTAATTAATTCTGATTGGCCGTACTTGTTGGTCTTGATATGCATGGGGAGGGCTGTGCACCACCATGAAGCATATTAACATTAACACTTTCTACAATACTATTATAGTTTGATTCTTGGCACTTCCAACGTCACAAAGTATTCCTCCTGGGAGCAATGGTAACATCCATGAGATGGAGCAATGCAAAGATTGAAAATAGAACAAAAAAAAAATACTAGATGCATAAGCATAGTGATTGGCTACTTCAGTTTGTTCATGGTACAGTATATACACCAGAGGTGAGATTAGGTCTACCTCCTAAAAACAATGGACTCTCCTATATGCTACGGTGCAAGAAGGGAAATACTGTGTCCCACAGTGTGTTCTAAAAAATTTAGCATGCAGCATACAGGAGGCCCTCACTTATATAGCAGGTTAGGTTCCAGGCTACTGCTGTAAAGCAAAAATTGATGTGAAGTGAAACAATTTTTTTTTCACTTTCAAATGCATAAATAAGGCTAATACAGTGGACCCCCGGTTGTCAGCGGGTTTCTCGACGCCTGGTTATCGGCGGTTTTTCGGTGCCCGGTTATCAGCTGTTAATTCGATGATCGGCCATTTGGGACCTGTTCGCCGGCTAGGGCCGCTTGCGCGTCAGTTTGGCCGTCTCTCTCGGTGGCTGAGGAAGCTTCTGCTCATATATCCAAACATTTTGCTTAGTTCCCATTGTACGTATTTTGTGTTATTTCTGCAGTGCAACTGTGAAATAAGCAACTATGGCTCCAAAGAAAGTTCCTGTGGTAAAGAAAGTGAAAACACCATGGAATTTAAGTGTGAAGTGATAGAAAAGTTTGCGAGTGGTGGAACTTGCCAGGATGTACAGCATGAATAAATCAACAATTACATCCATCCCGTCAAAGAAAGAACAAAATTAAGGATACTAATGTTGCAAATGGAGTAACTTTTTGTTGTATGGTAATGCTAGTGGGGATTTCAAAGTGAAGCCTTTACTCATGTATCACTCAGAAAATCCCAGTGTGTCCAAGAAAAACAATGTAATGAAGAATAGATTGTGTGTGATGTGGAAAGCTAATCATAAGGCATGGGTCACAAGGCAAATTTTCAAAGAGTGGGTTAATAATGTGTTTGACCCAAGTGTGAAAAAATACCTCCAGGAAAAGAAACTGCCACTCAAGTGCCTCCTGGTACTGGACAGCACTCCTGCACATCCTCCAGACTTGGAAGACCAAGTGTTTAGGGACTTAAATTTTAGAAACGTGAAGTTCTTGCCTCCTAACGCCACTCCTCTCCTCCAGCCCATGGACCAGCATGTCATTTCAAACTTAAAAAAACTCTACACAAAAGCAGTGTTTCAAAAGTGCTTTGAAGTGACCTTGGACACTCATTTGACCCTAAGAGAGTTCTGGAGGAATCACTTCACTATCCTCCATTGCCTTACAGGTAAGGCTTGGGAAGGAGTGACTTCCAGGACTTTGAACACTGCTTGGAGAAAACTGTGGCCATATTGTGTCCAAGAGAAGGATTTTGAAGGGTTTGAGGCTGACCCTGACCCTGCCGACCCTGTGAACTCTATTGTGGCACTGCGGAAGTCCCTGGGGTTGGAGGTGAGTGGAGAGGATGTGGAAGAGTTGGTGGAGGACCACCTTGACAAAGTTGAAATAAGCCATATCTGCAACTTGTTTAGTGACAAAACCCTGTCCCACTTCAGGGAAATCTTAAAGAGATGCCAGAAACAGAGCACTCTGGACAGTTATTTTGCAAGACAGGGGTCCAGTGACTCTCAAGCTGGTCATAGTGGCATTAAAAGACAAATAAGGGAAGTAACTTCAGAGAAGGCTTTGCTATCTAACTCCTCCCTCTTTCCTCCTCCCTATCTTCCAGAAGCCTTAAAAATGCATGTACAGTACACGCATTACTTACTTTAAAATAATTTCATATTTAGCTTATAGTGAGGTAGTAGCTTGAATAAATGAAGGATGTGTATAATTGAAAATTGCTATATTAGCAAAATGCTAATATAGCAGGGCCCTCCTGTACCAGTTTTTACCCTGTGCAATGTGAAAACAGAAAACAAAATTTTGGTATTGCTTTCTTGAAAATATGCTGCTTGTGTGTCACATGAGAATCAACTGCATTTTACTCAAAATTTTCTCTGAAATAATTCCTTAAAGCATCCGAATTTCCTTTTTTATAGTGATTGCAAAGGTTTTTTGCAATCACTAATGATGATGCATTAATGCCATGGGAAAATAACAGGAAAATTTACTATTTCCCCAATTCATTGACGATGCATCTTTTGCAAATGCTCAAAGCTTTAGCAAACAATTTTCTCAACTCAAGGCATTTTTTTTATATTAAAATTTCAATTATTTTTTTTCTCACTTTTAACACATAGACAGTCCTTAGCTCAGAGATAGCACCTTTAATTCAAAAGCAAAAGGCTTGGGTTCAATCCTGGGGTGGTTGGAGATAATGAACATATTTCCTTACATCTACTGCCCCTGGCCACCTAGCAGTAAATAGGTACCTCGGTGTTAGTTAACTGTTGCAAGTTGCATTCTGAGGAGTGGTAGTATAATGTACCTTAGACTGGGCTAGACTATGAAATGAGATGGGTAAGATAACAGCACTTAATCTATAAATTCAATGGCATTCAAAAAATGTTCATTTATCCCAAGTACATATATTAACCCTTTCAGGGTCGACAGGCCCTCTCCCAGACTTGTTCTCAGGGTCGACAAATTTTCAAAAAAATAAAAAAATTATTTTTTTCTTATGAAAAGATAGAGAATATTTTCCTGATCATAATGGCACCAAAAGTATGAAATTTGACGGAAAACTTACGGAATTATGCTCTCACAAAGTTAGCGGTCTCGACGATGTTTATGCATCGGCGATTTTGCCCGCTTTGAGCCCTATTTTCGGCCAATTTCAGTGTACTAGTCGACAAAAATCATAACTATTTTGCTAGAACTCCATTTTTTCTATCGAACGAGTACAAGAAACCACCCATTTACCGATTTCAACTATCCAATAAACTGGTCAGAATTTAGCAATTTTGCCAATTTCACACAAATTTCAAAAGATGCCAATTTCTAAATAGGGTCCAGAATAAGCAAGACAGACATTCCTGGCACTAAAATAACATTTCCTCTGTTCATTAGTCACATCTCCATGCCCCTCTTACATTCTTTTGCTTTCCACTTTGAATTTTTATTCTCACAAAAAATAGAAGATTTAAAGTTATGCAGACTACTGCATTAGTGTAGAAATGGTATATATAATATCAGAGCACTTGTGAAAGAATATTAGACTCACCAGTTGATGTGTATTGGATGCGTAGCATGATTTGTTTACTTTTCAACTTTGGCAAAAATAGAAGTTATGCTAATTTGAGCTCAATTTCAAGGTACTTTTCATTGTAAAACCAATCAAAATTGTCTCAATTTCTGTAATATGTCTTCCATTCTATAAAATGAGATCAGGAAAACTAGAATACCATCATAAATACCACATGAAAATACAGTGCAAAGTTGCTGTTTTAAACCAAAAACACTATCAAAGATTTTTTTTTCTCATTACGCACTGTGTGCTGCAGGTTTTTTTTTTTAAACTGCGCACACTGACCACATAGACCCATTCTTTCATATGTAGGCCTACCAGCTTTCTCTCACTAGATCTGAGGGCGCTAGAATTTAGGTGTACTAGTACGTCAAAAACCCTGGTGTGTAAGCCGTACTAGTACAGTGGACCCCCGGTTCGCGAAGCCATCGGTATCCGATAAATCCAGTATCCGAAGCATTACATATATATCGCAAAAAATTTGCCTCGGTTCCCGTTACAAAACCTGGTATGCGATACGATTCGTACGAGACGTGTCCACGTGTGGCCTGAACTGCTCCGTGTGTGTCAGTGTTTACAAGCCAGCCAGTGTGCGCGCATCTAAGGATACATTCGGTACATTCCATATTATCCATATTATCACTGTTTTTGGTGCTTGTTTCTGCAAAATAAGTCACCATGGGTCCCAAGAAAGCTTCTAGTGCCAACCCATCGAGACCAAGGGTGCTAATGACTATTGAAATGAAGAAAGAGATAACTGCAAAGTATGAAAGTGGAGTGCGTGTGTCAGACCTGGCAAAGTTGTATAGTAAATCCCAATCAACCATCTCTACTATAGTGAGCAGGAAAATGGCAATCAAGGAAGCTGTTCTTGCAAAAGGTGCAACTGTGATTACGAAACAGCGACCGCAAGTGTTAGAAAATGTTGAGAGACTGTTATTGGCGTGGATAAATGAAAAACAGATAGCAGGAGATAGCATCTCTCAAGCGATCATTTGTGAAAAGGCTAGGCAGTTGCATGAGGATTTAATTAGAAAAATGCCTGCAACTAGTGGTGATGTGAGTGAATTTAAGGCCAGCAAAGGTTGGTTTGAAAGATTTAAGAATCGTAGTGGCATACATAGTGTGATTAGGCATGGTGAGGCTGCCAGTTCAGACCAAAAAGCAGCTGAAAAATATGTGCATGAATTCAAGGAGTACAAAGAGGCTGAAGGATTGAAACCTGAACAATTGTTTAACTGTGACGAAACAGGCCTGTTTTGGAAGAAATTGCCAAGCAGGACTTACATTACTCAGGAGGAAAAGGCACTCCCAGGACATAAGCCTATGAAAGACAGGCTTACTCTTCTGATGTGTGCCAATGCTAGTGGTGATTGCAAAGTGAAGCCTTTATTGGTGTATCACTCAAACTCCCAGAGCGTTCAGGCAAAAGAATATCCTCTAGGCTAATTTGTGTGTGCTGTGGAGGGCAAACACTAAGGCATGGGTCACTAGGGACTTTTTCTATGACTGGTTACACCATGCATTTGCCCCCAATGTGAAAAATTACCTAATTGAAAAGAAATTAGACCTTAAGTGCTTCCTGGTGTTAGACAATGCCCCTGGTCATCCTACAGACTTGGCAGAGCAACTTTCTGGGGACATGAGCTTCATTAGGGTCAAGTTTTTGCCTCCTAATACCACTCCTCTCCTGCAGCCCATGGACCAGCAGGTCATTGCAAACTTCAAGAAACTGTACACAAAAGCTATGTTTGAAAGGTGCTTTGAAGTGACCACAGATACTCTATTGACTCTAAAGGAGTTTTGGAAGGGTCAATTGTGTAAACCTTATAGGTAAGGTTTGGGAGGAAGTGACTAAGAGGACCTTGAACTCTGCTTGGAAGAAACTGTGGCCAGAATGTGTAGACAAAAGGGATTTTGAAGGGTTTGAGGCTAAGCCTGGGAATCCTATGCCAGTTGAGGAATCCATTGTGGCATTGGGGAAGTCCTTTCAGGTTGGAGGTTAGTGGGGAGGATGTGGAAGAGTTGGTGGAGGAAGACAATGACGAACTAACCACTGATGAGCTGATAGATAATCTTCAACAGCAAGAGGCCAGACCTGAGGAAAGTGCTTCGGAGGAGGGGAGGGAGAAATTGACGAAGTTGCCTACTTCAAAGATTAAGAAAATGTGTGCAAAGTGGCTTGAAGTGCAAACCTTTTTTGATGAAAATCACCCTGACACAGCTACTGCAAGCCGTGTTGGCAACCTGTACACTGACAATGTTGTGAACCACTTTAGGAAAGTCATAAAGGAACGAGAGGTACAGGCCTCTATGGACAGATATGTTGTGCGACAGAAGTCCAGTGACTCTCAAGCTGGTCCTAGTGGCATTAAAAGAAGAAGGGAAGTAACCTCGGAAAAGGACTTGCTACCTCAAGTCCTAATGGAGGGGGATTCCCCTTCTAAACATTAAAAACTTCGACTCTCCCCTCCTCCCATCCCATCAATCATCACCAGATCTTCATTAAAGGTAAGTGTCAATTATTCTATTGTAATTATTATACTGCATTAAACTTAATATTTCATGTGGTAAAAGTTTTTTTTTTTTATACTTTTGGGTGTCTTGCACGGATTAATTTGATTTCCATTATTTCTTATGGGGAAAATTGATTCGCTTTCCGATAATTTTGGTTTACGATGAGCTCTCAAGAACGGATTAATATCGTGAACCGGGGGTCCACTGTACGTCAGAAACCCTGAAAGGGTTAAGGTACTTTATGTTGGTGTGTTGCTTTTATTTATTTGTATACAGTAGCTTGTTTAATATGTTCTTACATGACTAACCTTCACATTGAGTAATTTATGTCTATTTGCAGTTCCAGTTTCATTTTTAAATAGTTGAAATTCCTCAATATTATTTCTTCATAAATTATGCAGCAGTTCATTTATCTAGTAAAATTTTACTTTCTTCCATGTGGTGCTAAATGGTGGAATATAGTATACATTTACAATTCTAAATTTTCCTCTTTGTTCTGGATTTCTGACTATTATCTCAACATTACTGTACTGTTAACTTTGCCAAAAAGTATAAAAAGCCACAATAACAAGAGTGGAGCAATACACAAATAACTTGTACATGCAAGACAAACTTATGGTGACATTTCAGTCTGACTTGAACCATTAATGAGTGACCAGGTAATTGTCCAAGTCACACTGAAACATCATTATAAGTTGTCTCCTATGTGTGGGTTATTTGTATATTACTTTAATAATATTGCCAAGCCTAGCCCTTTTTTATCCTATCTGTCACTTGTCCTGACTGAGCTTTCACTACCTGTCACTTCTGACTCAGCTTTCATTACTCATCTGCCATTACTCCTCAGCTTTCTTTACAAGTCTTTCACTTCTGAGCAGATACTCTTAAACTGTATTCTTTAATAAAGGTTTCCCAGTTGATTTCATTTAGGCTCACTATGTCTAGCTTCTTCACAGCAATATTGTCCCCCCAACCCCCCCCCTTTTTTTTTAAACACACAGGCCATCTCCCACCGAGGTAGGGTGACCTGAAAAAGAAGAAACGCTTTTACCATCACTCATTCTATCACTATCTTGCCAGAGGCACAATGACATTATTGCTTGGATGCCCCTCCAAATTACAACTTCCCACCCCTCCTTCATAGGCCAGGCTCTGTACTTACCACCTAAAGGCTAACGAGGTTCCCTGAATCCCTTCATAAGTGTTATCTTACACTCAAGCAGCATGGCAAAGTGAAAGCCACTTGCCTCAACTCATGCCTATTTAACATGCTCATGCATACCTCCTGGATGTCCAAGCCCCTCACATACAAAACCTCCTTACCCATTCTCTTCAACCTTTCCTAGGATGACCCCTTCCCCACCTTCCTTGCACTTACATATTTATACAACCACCAAGTCATCCTCTTTTGCTCCATCCTCTCTAGACGTCCAAACCACCTCAATAACCCTTCAGCTCTCTGGAAAATACTTGTAGTAACTCTACACCTCCTTCCAATCTCTAAACTACGAATTATATTCACACCACACAATGCCCTCAGACATGATATCTCCACTGCCTCCTTGCTGCAACACTCATAACTCATGCTTCACATCCATATAAGAGCATTGGTACCACCATACTCTCATACCTCTTTTTGCTTCCATGGATAGCACTCTTTGTCTCCACAGATGCCTTAATGCACCTCTCACCTCTTTTTCCTTGTCAATTCTATGGTTCACCTTGTCTCTCATAGACTCGTCTACTGACAAGTCC
Organism: Cherax quadricarinatus; assembly: GCF_038502225.1. Taxonomy (NCBI): domain Eukaryota; kingdom Metazoa; phylum Arthropoda; class Malacostraca; order Decapoda; family Parastacidae; genus Cherax; species Cherax quadricarinatus. The sequence continues at coordinate 17,476,002 of NC_091296.1, forward strand.
ACTCCCTAATATCTGACGACATTTATTTCCTCCACACTCCTTCCAATTTGATACCCAATCTTGCATTACCTACATTTATTGTTACCCCTCATGACTTTAACCCCTAAACTGTCCAAACGTAGATCTACATTCACTTGCATAGCGCTCCGAACGTAGATCTACGTTTTTCTTTAAATGCTTTCCAATGGGGAAAATCAAGGTTGGAGGGCTATGCATGTAAACATAAATCTACATTTGGACAGTTTAAGGGTTAATTTCCTTCTTTTACATACCCTCAAAAATTCATCCACCAACATTTGCAACTTCTCTTCAGAATCTCCTAAAAGCACAGTATCAACAACAAAAAGGCAACTGTGACAATTCCCACTCCGTGTAACATTCTTTATCTTATAATCCCATACCTGTCCCCAACATTCCTGCATTCACTTCTTTTACAACTCCATCTATAATTCCTAAATCTCTTTTATCCCCTTTTCCTTTATACAAAGGAACTATGCATGCTCTCTGCCAATCTCTAGGTACCTTCCCCCTTTCATATATTTACTGAACATATGCACCCACCTCTCAAAAAGTATACCATCTCTTGCTTTTAACATTTCTGTTTTGATCCCATCAGTCCCAGCTGCTTTATCATCTTTCATTCTACCCACTTCATGAACCTCCACCACACTCATATCTGGCTTTTCCTCTCTCTTTAAGGATGTTACACCTACCTGACCAATGTATGAAATCACTGCCTCCCTTACTTCAACATTTAACAACTCCTCAAAATATTACATCCCTCTTCTCAATACCTCCACCTCTCAATTGAATAACTCTCCTCATTTGTTTTAAACTGTTAAATTCATTTGTTCCTTAGGTTTTCTCAACTTATTAATCTCACTCCCAAACTTTTTCTTAGTTCCAGAAAATTTGTTGACAAAATCTCACTCGCTCTCTCATATGCTCTCCTTTTACACTCCCTTACCACTCTCTTAACCTTTCTCTTACTCTCCATATACTCCATCCTCCTTATATCACTTCTGCTTTGTCAAAACCTCTCACATGCTAGTTTTTTCTCTCTTACCATTCTACCTCAGTCATTCCTATATTCACAAACCTCTGTTGCACATCCTAACACTGCATTTTTAAATCTACCCCATACCTCTCTGACCTCCTCCTCATTACCTATACTCTAACTAATTCATCTTTCTCCCAGTAGTTCCTTATATCTTACCCTATTGTCCTCTTTCAAACCTTCAATGAGTTCTGAAAGCTTTTCTACTCCCAGAGTCCAGCTTTGGGCCAGGATCGTCCGATGCTTGCCTGGTAAACCAGAAAGTCGCTGCTGGTGTCCCAATGGCCCACATATTTATCAGAGCCTTGTTGACCTGGCACCTAGTGAAGATACTTGTCCAATTTCCTCTTGAAGACTTCTACACTTGTCCTAGCAGTGTTTCTGATATCTTCTAGTAAGATGTTACATAGTCTAGGGCCATGAATGTTGATACAGTGTTCCCTTATTGTACCCACTGCACCCCTGCTTTTAACTGGGCTAATTTTGCACTCCCTCCCATATCTCTCACTTTAGTATGATGTTATGGCAGTGTGCAGATTTGAGAAAAGGCCCTCAAGTACTTTCTAGGTATATATTGTCAGGTATCTCTCTCACCTCTGCTCCAGTGAGTACATATTTAAGACTAAGGCATTCCCAGTAATTTAAATCTTTATTGACTATATGCAGCTGTAAACAATGTATGTGTGCCAGCTCTAATTTATAAATTTTCACTTCTCTCTTACTTGCTGATGACATTCTCCTTGTACCCCTTCTACCTCTTACAGTGGACCCAGCTAGGGTACTTCCCCATATATCAGCCAGGGTACTTCCCCATATACCAGCCAGGGTACTTCCCCACATACCAGCCAGGGTACTTCCCCCACACAAGATTTGATTTGAGTGGGACTTGCACATGAGTGAATAGAATTATCTAAGCTTATTGCTTGGGAAGCATTGAAAATTGGGTTGGGCAAATACGATTCTGTTAGTGAGATGGTTTGTGAAGGACCTGCCTAGTATGGACCAACAGGCCTGCTGCAGTGTTCCTGCTTTATGTGCAAACATATATGGATGAACATCACCCTGACACAGCTGTTGCAGGCTGTGCTGGCAACATCTACAATGACAATGTTGTATCTCATTTTAGGGAAATTTTAAAGAGATGCCAGACACAGACCTCTCTGGACAGATATTTAGTGCCACAGGTGTGCAGTGACTCTCAAGCTGGTCCTAGCAGTATTAAAAAACAAAGAAGAGAAGTAACCCCAGAAGAGGACTTCGTACCTGAAGTCTTTATGGAAGGGGATTCCCCTTCCAAACAATAGTACACATCCATTGTCTCCCCTCCTCGCGTCTCATCGCTCATTAGTAAGTCTTCAATAAAGGTGCCATTTTAGTACTGCTTATCCTGCATGCCTCATTGTTTTCTGTGTAGAGAAATGTATATTTCATGTAAAAAAATTATTTTGTTTAACCCGTAAACGATCCAAACTTATATATACGTTTTTACCGCTAGTGCCCCAAACGTATATATACGTTTTATTTTTCCTGCCTTCAAATTTGGCACGATTGGCCTGAGATGCCTTGTCAGCATAGAATGGGTCCTAACACTCAGCGTGCGTGGTATTAAAAAAATTTGGGACCACTTAGTACCTTGTGGGAGCACCAGTTCAAGTGAGTGCCAGCTAGAGCAAACAGTGCAGCAAACACCTGGGATTCACTGACGTCATGTAGTATTAACACTGCCATTTTAAGAGGAAAGTGATTTTGACCCTGAGTTTAGTGGCTGTGAGGTGGATGTGGCCACAAGTGGTCAAGGATATATAAAAAAAAACCTTGATAATAACCCATGTGCAATATTTGTGCAACACCCTTTCAGAATGTCTTATAACCTATGCCCTAAGTAAAGAGAAACAACTCTGGCTGGCTGGCTGGCTGACTGATTGGCTGGCTAGCTGGCTGGCTAGCTGGCTGGCCAGCTGCGTGGCAGCCAGCTGTGTGGCTGCTGGCAGCATGGCTCTATCTCTGTTTGTCTGTCTGTATCTATGTCTATCTTTGTCTCTGTCTGTCTGTCTCTGTCTATCCCTGTCTATTTTTATGTCTATTTCTATCTGCCTCTCTCTCTCTGTCTCACAGGTACACACAAATACAATTACACACAGTGTAAATTACCTAGGATAACCCAAAAAATCCAGACAAAGTGCTATACTCTGCTTGAAGATGTGAGTAAACGTGATGACGACGCAGTTTTGTGGCTCTCTCTGCAACAGAGAGCTAGATGGATAGACAGATAGACAGGGAGCTTGACAGACAAATAGACAGACATGTTTGTGTACCAGCAAAAACAAAGCAGGCCCTAATCTTTTCTTATCAAGTCTTCTCACTGCACCCTCGCGAATGCTCATCAAACGTCAGCTCTTATCAAATGTTATCTCATCATGTCACTGTCAGGGGTGGATTTTGTTTTTCATGCTTCAAGGGAACTTATTATTACCTATTATTATTACGTATTATTATTCTCCTCCTCCTTGTTCTCCTCCTCCTCATTCTCCTTCTCCTCTTCCTCCTTCTCCTTCTCCTCCTCTTTCTCCTTCTCTTCTCCCTCCTCCTCCTCCTCTTCATTATTATTAGTATATACTTCCACATATCCAAAACATTGCTGGAACCTATAAATACTTTGTATATATTCCAAGACAATAGTAAATGACCAAGGCAGGTGTAAATGTCCACCTGTCAGTGTGTTTGTGACAATGTGAGTACAATTTCAGTACCTAATATTAGTGTCAGAACAAAGATTGGTTATGAAATGACAAGAACTACTATAAATTGTAATTATCAGAACATAAAAATGATATAAAATATGAAAAATAGAAAAAAAGGTACATCAGCAACACTTCTGCAAGCGGCAGGACTCGATGTTGCTGTCACGTGAGCATCCAGTGCCAACTTCTGGGCCTCATATCTCGGTAAGTACCAAGCCTAAATTTTTTTTTATCCTATAACACTTATCATTGAAGCTACAACTAAATAATTATCTGATATATCTGTCCCCCCCCACCCTAGAAACATGTACATTAAGAAGTCTACCCATACATAATATATACCCATACCTATGTAATACATAGTTTAAAAAACTGTTTCAAGCTCAGTTTCAAGCCGTTTCCAGTGCTGAAACCAATCGAAATCATCTCTATTTCTGTAATATGTCTTCCATTCTATCAAATGAGACCAAGAAATCGCAAATACAATTATAAAAAACATACAAAAAAACACTGCAAAGTTGCTGTTTTAATCGAAAATCACAGTCTCAGTTTTTTCTCTCATTATACACTGCGTGGTGCAGGATTTGTTTTATGTGGTGCACACATACCACATAGATGTAGTCTCTCATATCTAGGCCCAAATTTACTACTCACAGCTTATCAGAGTGAGCTGAGCTCATGACGTGGAACTACGGTTTGGACCCTGAACGTAAAGCCGTAGATCTACGGCACAGACCCTCAGAGGGTTAAAATGCCGACTTTGTGGTTTATTTTCATATAGTATTTATGGTTGTATTCTCGTTTTCTTGGTCTCATTTGATAGAATGGAAAACATATAGAAATTGAGGTGATTTTGACTGGTTTTACTATGAAAAGAACCTTGAAATAGAGCTCAAAGTAGGGGAAATGTTTGATTTTTGCCGATGTCCAAAAGTAAACAAATGTCATTTTCCAATAAATGTCCAAGCAGCCATTCTAATATGCAGTCATAAATGGGTTGACATTATTTATAGAATTATTACAATATTGCAGTAGTCTGCATCACAGTAAATCTTCTATTTTTTGTTCGAATAAAAATTCAAAATAGAAAGCAAAAGTAATATCAGAGGGGCCTGGAGATGTGACTGATGAACAAAGAAAATGTTATTTTAGAGCCAGGAATGTCTGCATTGTTCATTCTGGACCCTATTTTGAAATTGTTATAATTTTTAATTTTCGTGAAATTGGCTGAATTGCAAATTTCTGACCACGTTATTGGGTAGTTGAAATCAGTAAATGGGCAGTTTCTTGTACTCAATCAATAGAAAAAATAGAGTTCTAAAGAAATAGCTATGAGTTTGGTCGACTGGAACAATGGAATTAGCTGAAAATAGGGCTTAAAGTTGGCAAAATAGCCGATTCATAAATATCGCCGAGGTCGCTAACTTCGTGAGAGCGTAATTTCATCAGTTTTCCATCAAATTTCATTCTTTTGGTGTTATTACAGTAGAGATAAGATTCTTTATCAATTCGAAAGAAAACGTTTTTTTTTTTGGGGGGGGGGGGGGGGGGGGTTTAGACACATAAGGATTTGGGGTTGCGACAATCAAGGGGTTAACCCTCTGACAGTCTGTCCCATAGTTCTACATCTTGTCCAAAGGGTCCAAGAATTTCCAATTTTTTCTTCCTTATAAAATAGTAGAGACTCTTTCTGAAGGTAATAAAAAGGAAAGTACGAAATTTGATGGAAAATTGATGAAATTACACTACTGCAAATTTTGATGCATCAGCAATATTTATGCATTGGCAATTTTACCCACTTTGACTCTTATTTTGGGCCAATGACATTATTCCAGTCGACCAAATTCTTAAGCTATTTTGCTAGTATTACTTTTATTTTATCAAGTGAACACAAGAAACTGCCCAATCAACTATTTCAACTATACAATAAAGTGATCAGAAATTGGTAATTTGGCCAATTGCACACAAACTTCAAAATATTCCAATTTCAAAATAGGGTCCAGAATAAACAACGTAGGTATACCTGGAACTAAAATAACATTTCCTCTGTTTATTAGTTATGTTTCCAGGCTTTACAGGCAAATTCCATTTTAACCCTTCGACTGTTTTGGTCATATGTAAGTCTTACGAGCCAATGTGTTTGACGTATATATACTCAAAAATTCTAGTGGCTTCAAATCAAGCAGGAGAAAGCTGGTAGGCCCACATGTGAGAGAATGGGTTTGTGTGGTCAGCGTGTGCAGTATAAAAAAATCCTGTAGAAAGCAGTGCATGAGAAAAAAAACAACATTGTTTTTGGATTAAAATGCTGAATTTGAGGTGTAATTTTGTATAGTATTTATGGTTGTATTCTTGTTTTCTTGGTCTCATTTGATAGAATTGAAAACATATTATAGAAATAGAGGTGATTTCGATTGGTTTTATTATGAAAAGGATCTTGAAATGGAATTCAAAATGGCAGAAATGTTCAATTTTTTTGACGTCATCGTCCAAAAAATGTCCAACTAGCCATTCTAATATGCAGTCACGAATGGGTTGATGTTATTTATACAATGTGTGGTGTGAATATAATGCAGAGAATTCGTAGTTTGGAAGTTAGGAGGAGGTGCGGGATTACCAAAACTGTTGTCCAGAAGGCTGAGGAAGGGTTGTTGAGGTGGTTCGGACATGTAGAGAGAATGGAGCGAAACAGAATGACTTCAAGAGTGTATCAGTCTGTAGTGGAAGGAAGGCGGGGTAGGGGTCGGCCTAGGAAAAGTTGGAGAGAGGGGGTAAAGGAGGTTTTGTGAGCGAGGGGCTTGGACTTCCAGCAGGCATGCGTGAGCGTGTTTGATAGGAGTGAATGGAGACAAATGGTTTATAATACCTGACGTGCTGTTGGAGTGTGAGCAAAGTAACATTTATGAAGGGGTTCAGGGAAACCGGCAGGCCGGACTTGAGTCCTGGAGATGGGAAGTACAGTGCCTGCACTCTGAAGGGGTGTTAATGTTGCAGTTTAAAAACTGTAGTGTGAAGCACCCTTCTGGCAAGACAGTGATGGAGTGAATGATGGTGAAAGTTTTTCTTTTTCGGGCCACCCTGCCTTGGTGGGAATCGGCCAGTGTGATAATAATAATAATATTACGATATTGTAGTAGTCCGCATAACAGCAAATCTTCTATTTTTTGTGTGCATAAAAACTCAAAATAGAAAGCAAGAGGATTGTAACGGGCATGGATACGCGACTGATGAACAGAGAAAATCTTATAGTAGTGCCAGGAATGTCTGCATTGTTCATTCTGGACCCTATTTTGAAACTGACATATTTTTTAATTTGCATGAAATTGGCCAAATTGCCAATTTCTGATCACTTTATTGGATAGTTGAAATCAGTAAATGGGCGGGTTCTTGTACTCAATCGATAGAACAAATGGACTTCTAAAGAAACAGCTATGAGTTTGGTGGACTGGAACAATGGAACTGACCGAAAATAGGGCTCAAAGTGGGCGAAATCGCCAATGCGTAAATGTTGCCGAGGTCACTAACTTTGCAAGAGCATAATTCCTTAAGTTTTCCATCAAGTTTCATACTTTTGGTGTCATTACCATCGGGAAAAGATTCTCTATCATTTCATAAGAACTTTTTTTTTTTATATTTTGTGACACAAGGAGACACTTCAGGATTTGGGTTGCGACAGTCAAAGTGTTAATTTTTTATTAGCAAAGAATTTTTATTCACACGAAAAAATAGAAGATTTATTGTTATCCAATATTGTAATAACTGTATAAATACTATCAGCGCATTCATGAACGCACATTAGAACCACCAGTTGATGTGTATTGGACATCTGATGTGATTTGTTAACTCTTGAACATTGGCAAAACTAACATTTCCACTACTTTGAGCTCAATTTCAAGCTGTTCTCAGTACTAAAACTAATCAAATCATCTCCATTTTGTGTAATATATTTTCCATTCTATCAAATGAGACCAAGAAACTGCAAATACAACCATAAAATCCATACGAAAATATACTGCAAAGTCGCTGTTTTAATAAAAAAAAACACGATCGCAGTTTTTTTTCTCATTATGCACTGTGCTGCAGGGTTTGTGGTGCACAATTACCACACAGATGCATTCTCTCATATCTAGGCAAAAATTTACAACTCACAGCTTATCTGAGTGAGCTGAGCTCATGATGTAGCACTACAGCTTGGACCCTAGCTACAAAACTTTAGAGCTACAGGACGGGCCGTCAAAGGGTCTGTCCCATAGTCCATTTTTGAACTGTCTTTCTATATCGCAAAATATTTTGGGAAAAAAAAAAAAAAAAAAAAAATCTTATGAAATGATAGAGAAAATTTTCCTGATGGTAATGACACCAAAGGTACAAAATTTGACCGAAAACTTACAGAATTACGCTCCCGCGAAGTTAGCGATCTCAGTGATATATATGCATTGGCTATTTCGCTGAGTTTGATCCCTATTTTCGGGCAATTCCTCTGTTCCTGTCAACCAAACTCCTAGCTATTTCTTTAGAAATCCATTTTTTCTATCAATCGAGTACAAGAAACCGCCCAGTTACCGATTTCAACTACCCAATAAAGTGGTGAGAAATTGGCAATTTGGCCAATTTCACACAAATTAAAAAAAGATGCCAATTTCAAAATAGGGTCCAGAATAAACAGTGCAGACATTCTTGGCACTACAATAACATATCCTCTGTTCATTAGTCACGTCTCCAGGCCCCTCTTACATTACTCTTGCTTTCTATTTTGATTTTTTAGTTAAACAAAAAAATAGAAGATTTCCTGTTATGCAGACTACTGCATTATTGTAAAAATGATATAAATAATATCAGTTCACTAGTGAAAGAATATTAGACTACCTAGTTGATGTGTACTGGACGTGTGGTGTGATTTACTTACTCTTGAACATTGGTAAAAATTGAACATCTCTGCTACTTTGAGCTCAACTTCAAGGTCGTTTTCATCATGAAACTAGTTAAAATCATCTTTATTTCTGTAATATGTTTTCCATTCTATGAAATGAGACCAAGAAAACGAGAATACAATCATAAATACTATAGGAAAATACACCTCAAAGTCGGCGTTTTAATCAAAAACACGGTCGAAGTTTTTTTTCCCCCACTATGCACTGCGTGCTGCAGGTTCTTTTTATACAGTGCACACTGACCACACAGACCCATTCTCTCACATATGGGCCTACCAGCTTTCTCCGGTTTGATCTGAAGCCGCTAGAATTATTGAGTATATATACGTCCAAAACACTGGCTTGTAAGATGCATATGTACGGCCGAAACAGTCAAAGGGTTAAGAAGCTGTCTCCTGTGGAGAGTCAGCCCTATTACTTTTAAAACTTTTTTTTTTTTAATTCTTCATCTATTTCATTATTTAACCTTTTAGTAGTGTTTACATATTCTTTTATTTTTTACCCTTTCCTTCTTTGATAGGCCTTGTCTAATTGTTATGTTGCTGTAACCTTTCAGTTGGATGTATCTTAACTCTATACAGCTCTGTATTTCCTACCTCTACAATTCAAGTCTGGCTACGTGATTCTCCTGAATATAGATGTTACTACACTCGCCCTCCAATGGCCTATCAAATCCCTGAAACCATTTTTCTCCAATCACTCACATTTATTATTCTCACACATTGCTGATGATCAAGCCCCTACCACATAAAACTTTGTTCACATCCCCCCATCCGATTCCAGCCAGCAGCAGGGGTTTAAACCATAATTTCCAGTGGGAGATGGGGTGCTTAAAAATCATATGCTGAAAAAGTCAGAATTTCCAGTGGGGAGTGGGGTGCTTAAAAATCATATGCTGAAAAAATCAAAGAAATTGTCTAAAAAAAATTGATATTCAGAAACTGCAGGAAGCTTAAGCTCCTTTAGCTCCCTCATCCAACTGGTGGCTGCACCACTTCCTCCAGCCATTCATGGAATGTACAGTAGACCATCATTTAACAAGGTAGTTACGTTCCTGAAAATGCCATGTTAGGTAAAACTGTGTTAGATGAACTGAAGAACTTGTGGGAAATATAGGTCAGATCACTGACAGTGATAAGGATATGTGTGAAATTTTCAATTCTTACTCCCTCTCAGTTTTTACTCAGGAAGATACTAGCGAAATTCCAGAAATAACATATTATGTAGAACAGGATGATAATAAACTATGCACGATTGCGGTAACTAGTGACATGGTCCTCAGACAAATGGAGAAATTAAAAGCTAACAAATCCCCAAGCCCTGATGAACTGTTTGCAAGGGTTTTAAAGGAATGTAAAGAGGAACTTAGCATACCTTTGGCTAATCTTTTCAACATATTACTACAAACTGGTATAGTGCCTGACAAGTGGAAAATGGCAAATGTAATACCTATTTACAAGGCAGGTGACAGGTCCTTAGCTTCAAACTACAGACCAATAAGCCTTACCTCCAGTGGGAAAATTTATGGAATCAATAATTGCCGAAGCAATTCGTAGCCATCTTGAAAGCTATAAACTGATTAATGAATTTCAGCATGGTCTTAAGAATTTACTAACTTTCTTCACTAAGGTATTTGAGGAGGTAGATCATGGTATTGAATATGATATTATGTATATGGACTTCAGAAAGGCTTTCAATAGAGTTCCACATCAGAGGCTACTGAGGAAACTTAAGGCACACAGAATAGAAATTTTTTCCTGGGTTGAGGCATGGTTGACAAATAGGCAGCAGAGAGTTTGCATAAATGGGGAGAAATCAGAATGGGGGCACATCACGAGCAGTGTTCCACAGGGGTCAGTGTTGGGTCCCTTGTTGTTCACAGTCTATATAAACGATATAGATAAGGGAATAGCGACATAAGCAAATTTGCTGATGACACCAAAACAGGCCATCCAATTCATTCTAATGAGGACATTAGAGCACTCAAGGATGATTTGAGTAGACTGATGCAGTGGTCAGAGAAGTGGCAGATGCAGTTTAATACAGTGGAACCTCAAAAATTGAATGAATCACATATCGAACGTTTCGAAAATACGTAGGACCATTTTTTCGGACAAAATGTGTCCCTATTATCGAATGCACCCCTATTTTCAAACCGCTGGGTACGGGACCTGTCTGCCGGCCCGCTCTGTCCGCGTCCCCGCGCAGGCGCCATGAGCAGTCTAGCTTTGTTTATGCTTGAGTGAACACTAACCTGCACTCTCATTCACGCATTTTACGATTATTTTGTTGTGTTTAGTGCTTGTGGGACTGTGAAATTAGCTACCATGGGCCCAAAGAAACTTGCTAGTGGTACCCCTGTGGTAAAGAAAGTGAGAAACACCATAGATGTGAAGAAGGAAATAATACAGAAGTATGAGAGTGGTGTGAGACTTGTTGAGCTTGCCAGGATGTATAGGAAAAACAAGTCAACCATCGGTTCTATCCTGTCAAAGAAAGAACAAATCAAGGAAGCTGATGTTGCGAAAGGTGTTAATATAGGGAGCGGATGATTAAGGAGATTAAGGAGATTTGTGCCAAGTGGAATGATGTCCAAATGTTTGTGCAGAAGTACCACCCTGAGCAAGCTGAAACAAGCCATCTTTGCAACAAGTTCAGTGACAGAACTATGTCCCATTTTAGGGAAATGTTAGAGGTGCCAGAAACAGAGGACTGTGGACAGTTATTCTGTGAGACAGGGGTCCAGTGACTCTCAAGCTGGTCCTAGTGGCATTAAAAGACAGAGAAGGGAAGTAACCCCAGAGAGGGCTTACCTGAAGTCCTCATGGAGGGAGATTCTCCTTCCAAACACTAACCCCAACTCTCTTTCTCCTCCTCCCTATCTTCCAGATGCCATCACCAATCTTCAATAAAGGTAAGTAAAAATGTTATTTTATATGTATTACTACACGTGAATATTTTTGGGTTTCTGGAACGGATTAATTGTATTTCCATTATTTCTTATGGGAAATATTGCTTCGAATTTCAGACTTTTTGAATTTAGAACTAGCTCCTGGAACGGATTAAGTTTGATTTTTGAGGTTCCACTGTATAGACAAATGCAAAGTTCTAAATGTTGGACAGGAAAATAACCATGCCACATATAACTAAATAATGTAGATCTTAATATTACGGATTGTGAAAAGGATTTAGGAGTTCTGGTTAGTAGTAATCTAAAACCAAGACAACAGTGCATTAGTGTTCGCAATAAAGCGAACAGAATACTTGGCTTCATAGCAAGAAGAATAAATAATAGAAGTCCTTAGGTTGTTCTTCAACTCTATATATCTTTGGTTAGGCCTCATTTAGATTATGCTGCACAGTTTTGGTCACCGTATTACAGAATGGATATAAATGCACTGGAAAACGTACAAAGGAGGATAACAAAGTTGATCCCATGTATCAGAAATTTTCCCTATGAGGGCAGACTGAGGGCCCAGAACCTGCACTCTCTAGAAAGGCATAGAATTTGGGGGGATCTCCCCTAATTCTATGCCTAACTTTCCCCAGCCTGCATTTAATGTTGATTGTGGCACTTCAGTCCATGCACTTCAAGCATAGATGATGGCATCTGCAATGTTAAATTTATTCCAGAAGCTTGGTACTGCCAGGTTGGAGTCAGCGTCCATTGATGCAACTAGTTTTTTCATAACTTTTTACGTGTAGTTACACTTGAATGACTTAATAACTCCCTGATCCAGCGGTTGAATTAGAGATGTATTTGGAGGTAAAAATACAACTTTTACACGTGTGGTCACATCCAGCAAAGCTTGTGGATAAGTACGGGAATTATCAAGAATGAAGAGAGCCTTGAATGTAAGGTTCTTGCTGTGCAGTTAAAACTTGACTTCAGGAATAAAGTGATACTTAAAGCAGTCAATAAATATTTCCTCTGTCATCCATGCTGGCTGGTTTGACTTCCAAATTACTGGTAAGATGTTTTCATCTACACCTTTCAAAGCACGAGGCTTACACTTGAAATCACCAAACTTTTTCCCCTCCCACAAACTGAACTGTGTTAAATTAATTTTACGAAGTGTTGTATAAAATTGTGCCGCAATTCTTCAATTGTGCCATAACCAAATCTTGCCAAATAAACTCGTGTTAAATAATGGTCTACTGTACTATACATTTCCTTCCATCCATCCCAGATTTATACACCCTCTTGAGCAACTTATCTTGATCCATCCTTTCTAAATGACGAAAATGCTATTCCTCCACTCCTTAGATTGTACTTTTCACACTACTACACTGCCTATTTCTCCATTCCTTGTAGTGTGTATGATATCCACACTACACACTGATATAAAATTTGACATCTCCACTGTCTCCAGTTTCCCCCTTGCAGGAACATTGAAGGACCATGCCTCACATGCATACTAAAGTGCTGGCATCACTAAACTCTAATACTTTTCTCTGCTTGCCTCCATTAATAAACTTATTTATTTCTACAAATGCCCACCACTGCAGATCTTTTGTTTTATTCATCTATTATAAGATTCACTGCATCATTCTTAGATTCATCTGCTGACACATTAATTCTTCAATATTCAAATACTGTACAATCACTTCCCAAAGCTCCTTACCCTTTAATCTGACTTCTAATCTTTCACTGCCTAGACTTTTTCTTAAGTTCATCACATTTGCTTTCCTAGGTATGTACTGTACTTTCAGCTCCTTTTATAAACTCTACTGAACTATTTTACCAATCGCTGCAACTTCTCCTCCAATTACTATTAACCCTTTCAGGGTTTCGGACGTATTAGTACGGCTTACGCACCAGGGTTTTTGACGTACTAGTACGCCTAAATTCTAGCGCCCTCAAATCTAGTGAGAGAAAGTTGGTAGACCTACATATGAAAGAATGGGTCTATGTGGTCAGTATGCGCAGTATAAAAAAAATCCTGCAGCACACAGTGCGTAATGAGAAAAAAAAAAACTTGGACCGTGTTTTTGGATTAAAACAGCAACTTTGCACTGTATTGTCGTATGGTATTTATTGTTGGATTCTAGTTTTCCTGGTCTCATTTTATAGAATGGAAGACATATTACAGAAATTGAGATGATTTTGACTGGTTTTACAATGAAAAGTACCTTGAAATTGAGCTCAAAGCAGCAGAAATGTTCGATTTTTACCAAAGTTCAAAAGTAAACAAATCATGCTAAGCGTCCAATACACGTCAACTGGTGACCTGGAGAGAGTTCCGGGGGTCAACGCCCCTGCGGCCCGGTCTGTGACCAGGCCTCCTGGTGGATCAGAGCCTGATCAACCAGGCTGTTGCTGCTTTCTGCACGCGAACCAACGTACGAGCCACAGCCCGGCTGGTCAGGAACCAACTTTAGGTGCTTGTCCAGTGCCAACTTGAAGACTGCCAGGGGTCTGTTGGTAATCCCCATTATGTATGCTGGGAAGCAGTTGAAGAGTCTCGGGCCCCTGACACTTATTGTATGGTCTCTTAACGTGCTAGTGACACCCCTGCTTTTCATTGGGGGGATGTTGCATCGTCTGCCAAGTCTTTTGCTTTCATAGCGAGTGATTTTCGTGTGCAAGTTCGGTACTAGTCCCTCTAGGATTTTCCAGGTGTATATAATCATGTATCTCTCCCGCCTGCGTTCCAGGGAATATAGGTTTAGGAACCTCAAGCGCTCCCAGTAATTGAGGTGTTTTATCTCCGTTATGCATGCCGTGAAGGTTCTCTGTACATTTTCTAGGTCAGCAATTTCACCTGCCTTGAAAGGTGCTGTTAGTGTGCAGCAATATTCCAGCCTAGACAGAACAAGTGACCTGAAGAGTGTCATCATGGGCTTGGCCTCCCTAGCTAATATTCTTTCACAAGTGCGCTGATATTATTTATATCATTTCCACACTAATGCAGTAGTCCGCATAACAGTAAATCTTCTATTTTTTGTGAGAATAAAAATTCAAAGTGGAAAGCAAAAGAATGTAAGAGGGGCATGGGGACGTGACTAATGAACAGAGGAAATGTTATTTTAGTGCCAGGAATGTCTTTCTTGTTTATTCTGGACCCTATTTGGAAATTGGCATCTTTTGAAATTTGTGTGAAATTGGCAAAATTGCTAAATTTTGACCACTGTATTGGATAGTTGAAATCGGTAAATGGGTGGTTTCATGTACTCATTCGATAGAAAAAATGGAGTTCTAGTGAAATAGTTATGATTTTTGTCGACTAGTACACTGGAATTGGCTGAAAATAGGGCTCAAAGTGGGCAAAATCGCTGATGCGTAAACATCATCGAGACCACTAACTTCGCGAGAGCATAATTCCGTAAGTTTTCCATCAAATTTCACACTTTTGGTGTCAATATGATCGGGAAATGATTCTCTATCTTTTCATAATAAATCTGGTGGCCTGGTGGTTAACGCTCTCGCTTCACACGGTGAGGGCCTGGGTTCGATTCCCAGCCAGAGTAGAAACATTGGACGTGTTTCTTTCCACCTGTTGTCTATGTTCCCCATCAGTAAAATGGGTACCTGGGTGTTAGTCGACTGGTGTGGGTCGCATCCTGGGACACTGACCTAAGGAGGCCTGGTCACAGACCGGGCCGCGGGGGCATTGACCCCCGGAACTCTCTCCAGGTAAACTCCAGGTAAGACCCTGAGAACAAGTCTGGGAGAGGGCCTGGGGACTCTGAAAGGGTTAATAGTCATGAGGGAAGCACCAAACATTGGGAATCATATAGCATCTTGGGTATCTTCACAAAGCACTGAATCATCAGTAAAACTAATTGTAGCAAATTCCCATTTTATAGCCGATTTTTTTTTAAGATTGCAGCTCTCCCTAACACATCTTAATGACATCTTTATAACCCCAGCCATAAATACATTAAACATCCACAATAAAGTCACACATCCCTATCCAAGGCACACTTTTATTGTAAAAATTACTTTTTGTCTCCTACATACTTAATCAGAGCCTCACTCCTCTAATAAAAAGCATTTTATAGTGGTCAACAATTTTTTAATCACACTGCTTCCTTACATAGTCAGACAACTCTCCCACCCAATCCTGTATCAATAATTTTTTCCAAATCCATAAAGGCAACATGTAGCTCTCTTCCCTTAAGAAAGCACTGCTTTCTTAATTGCATCAATGTAGCTCCATCCCCTTATGTAAGTACAGCTTACTTATATTCATTAATCTAGACACTTGCTGCGATCCTTCTCTGCCTTGCTAAATTCACCTTGTCTTTCCTGTAACTCGTTTGATGAGTTTTGCCATACACTTTCTCATGTCCCTTTTTTCTTATACAAAATAATTATACAAGCTTTCTGCCAATCTTTAGTTATCATTCTTTTTACCATACATTAAAACAAATGGACAAACCATTCCACTACAGTACTATATTCCCGCATGCATTCAGCATCTAAAATCTTATTATATCCACTGCTGTAGCTTCAGCTCTTCACCTCCCCATTTAGTACCTCATCTCATTTATTCATAACTGCCAGGTTCACGTAACCCATGGTTTTGCAAAAGTGTTTGACAAGTGCGACCACAGTGTGATAACGCACAAAATATGTGCAAAAGAAATAACAAGAAAAGTGGACGAGTGGATATTTAATGTAAACAGAATCCTGAGAGTAGCAATAAACAGTGAAGTCAGAGGCTGCCAAAGTGAAAAAAGCTCTGTTCCTCGAGGCCCAGTACTTGCCCCACTACAGTTTCTCATTCTTATGCCTAACATAGGCAAGGACATAACTCATAGTATCATAACATCCTTCTCTGTTGACACCAGGATCTTTACAAAAGAAGTTCCATGTACAAGATTTGGAAGTTATGTCAGATTTAAGAATCACAAAGTTGCAATCACTACTACAAGGACAATGAGAGGCTGGATAACTAGAACTTTCAAGACAAGAGATTTTGAGCCAATGGTGATACTCTGCATCTTTTTCTTAACAGGCTGGAATACTATTGTATACTAACAGCCCCAGTCACGGCAGACAAGATTCCTGAGATAGAAAACATGCAGAGAACTTTCATTACCCATATACATTCAATCCAACATCTGAATTACTGGGAATGATTGAAGTCCCTTAAACTGTATTCTTTGGTATGTAGGTGAGAAAGGTACCTCATAATTTACACCAGAAAAATTCTGGAAAGGCTGGTCCCAATCCTGCACACCAAGATCACTTGAGACTGTGCAAAAGCACTCCAATAAAAAGCAAGGGTGCAACAAGTACACTAAAAGAGAATGCAATAAGTGTCAGAGGTCCTTAACTTTTCAATACCCTCCCTTTCTGTCTTCAAGAGGGAATTTCACTAGTTCCTTTATCAGTCCTAACCAGCTGGCCTGTGGTTCATATGTTGGACTGCATGCAGCCAGGAGTAATAGCCTTTGATGATCAGGCCTTGATCCATTAGGACTGATCTTAGACTGGCTTGCAGGGATGTTTGAATGCAGAAAACATCCTTCAGGTATCCTTCAGGCTCTTTCACCTTTTCCTCTTGCTCTAAAATGGTGATATTCTTAGTGAGACTTACTAATAGACTCCCAATCACTCATTTCCTATTTTTTTGCACCACTCATCTGATCTCTCTTTTATCTCCCTATGTTTTGTCTATCATTTTCATTGTGTATGCCTTTCATTTACTAATTTTCTCCTTACTATTTTTTTTTTTTTACCTCATCCAGCATATAGGAATAAATCATAGCACCAAATCATACTCTGCAGACAATACTAGAATCTGTATGAGAGTGACATCTACTGAGAACAGAGCAAACTTCCAAGCTGATATAAACAGTCTTCCAGTGGGCCACTGACAACGCAATGTTCAATAAGGACAAATTTCAGTAACTCTGTTATGGAAACATTGAGGAAATAAAGGCTGGAATGCAGTATAAAACAAACTCGAATCACTAAATAGTTTAAGAATAACATGAGACACCTGGTAATGATTAAATCAAGAGTATCTCAGTTTCCAGGATCACAAGTGTTAGTATCACAAATGCAAGGAAAATGATAGTCTGAATAACTAGAACCTTCAAACCAAGAGATGCCATGCCAATGATGATACTCTACAAGTCACTTGTTAGCTCTCTAGGCTGGAGTACTGCTGTACTCAAACAGTTTCATTCAAGATATGTAAAATTGCAGACCTGGAGAATGTGCAGAGAACTTTCACTGCTAACAGATTCAGTTAAACACCTAAATTAATGGGAGCATTTGGAGTACCTTGATCTGTTCTTGGAACGTAGGTGAAAGAGGTACCTTATAATCTACACCTGCAAAGTTCTAGAAGGATTGGTCTCAAATATGCTCACACAAATCATTCCCCATGAAAGCAAGAAGCTTGGCAGACAGTGCAAAAAACCCTTAATGAAAAGCAGGAGGGCAATAAGTACACAGGAAGGGGGGGGGGGGGGGGACTCAATAAGGTGAAAAGACCAAGAATTTTCAATACATAAGGAGAATTGCCAACAGACCCTTGGCCATCTTCAAGAGAGAACTGGACAAGTGCCTGATCAGCCAGGCTGTGGTGCTAGCACTGACACCCTGGCTGACCAGGCCATCCACCAGGAGGCCTGGTTTTGAACCAAGCTACAAAGGCACTGACCCTTTGAACATACTCTAGATAGTATTCCATCAATCATTCCACTTCCCTCATACAAGCAATCATAAACCCCTGCTGTATGCACTAGAACTACCTTTACTCCCTCATCTCTAGCCCACCTACTCCCAGGAGTTACTCATGACCCCCTCAGATAATTCATCCACTGAGTGTTTTTCTTGTCTTCCAGTTTTAAGAGCATTGCAATTAACACAACAGCCATTTCCTATCAATGCAGGGTGGCCCGAAAAAGAAAAACTTTTATCATCATTCACTCCATCACTGTCTTGTCAGAGGTGCACTTGCACTACAGTTATAGAACTGCAACATTAACACCCCTCCTTCAGAGTGCCAGCACTGTGCTTCCCATCTCCAGGACTCAAGTCCGGCCTGCTGGTTTCCCTGAATCCTTTCATAAGTGTTACCTTGCTCACACTCCAACAGCACATCAAGTCCTAAAAAACATTTGTCTCCATTCGCTAACACATTCACACATGCTTGCTGGAAGTCCAAGCCCCTCGCATACAGAACCTCCTTTACCCCCTCCCTCCAACATTTCCTAGGCCAACCCCTACCCCCCCTTCCCTCCACTACAGATTTATACACTTTACAAGTCATCCTATTTTGTTCCTTCATCTCTACATGTCCGAACCACCTCAACAACCCTTCCTCAGCCTTCTGGATAATACTTTTGGTAACCCCACACCTCCTCCTAATTTCCAAACTATGGATTCTCTGCATTATATTCACACCACACATTGCCCTTAGACATGACATCTCCACTGCCTGAAGAATTGAGACACTTACCTCAAACTTCTCCTCTCCTTACCCATTTCTACTTTGTACTGGACTGATGAAGCCACTGTGTGGCAAAACGTTTCTTCAATAAAGATTCCCATGTGTTGCATAAGTGTCTCAATTCTTCAACTTGTCGGTTTTCAAAACCATTCATCACATCTCCACTGCCTCCAGTCTTCTCCTTGTTGCTACATTCACCACCCATGCTTCACACCCATATAAAAGTGTTGGTATAACTATACTCTCATACATGCCCCTCTTTGCTTTCATGGATAATGTTCTTTGTCTCCACAGACTCTTCAGTGCACCACCCACCTTTTCCCCCCTCATCAATTACATGATTCACCTCATCTTTCATAGACCCATCTGCTGACACGTTCACTCCCAAATACAGTGGACCCTCGGCTAACGAACGCATCGCATATGTTAAATCTGCCCAATGAAGCATTTGAGCATAAAATTTTTGGCCTGGCTAATGATAAAAAACTCGCCCAATGTGATTCGTCCCAAACCTGTCTGTCCAGCCTGAGAGCCTCAGCTGCCCTGCCGTCATTGTTTACAAACCAGGGTGGCCGGTTTCATGCATACATTCGATACATTTTGTATTATTCCATTGTTTATAGTGCTTGTAACTGCTAAATAAGCCACCATGGGCCCAAAGAAAGCTTCTAGTGCCAATCCTGTGGTAAAAAGGGTGAGAAATACTATCGTACCACGGTCAGCTGTACTACTCGAAGATGTGGAGAGACTGTTGTTGGTGTGGCTTAACGAGAAACAATTACTGAGAAACAATTAACCCCAGAGGGTTAGCCACCCAGGATAACACAAGAAAGTCAGTGAGTCATCAAGGACTGTCTAACTTATTTCCATTGAGGTCCTTAATCTTGTCCCCTAGGATGCGACCCACACCAGTCAACTAACACCCAGGTGAACAGGGAAAAAATACCTGGAACTAGTGCTCATATTGGTGAATTTAAGGCCAGCAAAGGTTGGTTTGAGAGATTTAAGAATCGTAGTGGCATACACAGTGTGATAAGGCATGGCGAAGCTGAAAAATTCCAACCCCAACAAGTGTTCAATTGTGACGAAACAGGCCTGTTCTGGAAGAAAATGCCAAACAGGACCTACATTACTCAGGAGGAAAAGGCACTCCCAGGACACAAGCCAATGAAAGACAGGCTAACTTTCTTGTTTTGTTGTAATGCTAGTGGGGATTGCAAAGTGAAGCCTTTACTCATGTATCACTCTGAAAATCCCAGTGTGTTCAAGAAAAACAGTGTCTCATCACTCATCAATACTCTTCAATAAAGGTAAGTGTTATTTAACATTTATTTATATACATGTAGTTATTGTGCATGTCTCATTGTTTTCTTTGTAGGAAAATGTATATTTCATGAAAAAAAAAAATGATTTTTTTAAATACTTTTGGCTGTCTGGAACGGATTAATTGGATTTCCATTATTTCTTATGGGAAAAATTAATTCAGCTAATGATAATTTCGTCTAATGATGAGCTCTCAGAAACAGATTAATATCGTTAGCCGAGGGTCCACTGTATCTGAATACATTCACCTCCTCCATGCTCTCTCTCTCCAATCTGATATCCAATCTTTCATAAATAACTTACCAAAACAAAACGTGGAGAGCTATTGTATTTGACATCTTGTCCCATCACTGTATATGGTACTCATTTTCTGTGCATGGCTAAGTTTACAGCAACCCCCACAAGATTAACATTTCTTTAATCATGTCACACAAAAGACATGCCTAAAAGAAAGAACGACCCCAAGGGTAAAAAAATTGAGGAAACTTCTTCTCTTCTGAGTGTCTGAACTGATGGCATTGTTGTGCACATACAATAATTTACTTAAGTCTGCCACCTGTTTATAAAATTTACCCATCGGTGAAACCCGACTCTGGTGGGTCACCTTACTTTGTAGAATTTGGTCACAGAACAATTTGCTAATTTCAACAGAAATCACTAATGCTTTGGTATACAGATTCTTGGGATATACTGTATATCAAGTCCTGTGAAACTTTTTTATGAGTCAGTGTTGCATTACAGTATACTGAACACTGCTGAATAACCAGTAATACAAGTTTTTCCATCCTCACCTACACAAAATGTGAAGAAAAATTCCAACAGGTATACAGTACATGATTTGCTCATAAGTCCTGAAGCCTTCCTACTAACAAAACAAACTCTCCTGGCTACCACTTCTTTTCAGGTTTAGAATAAATCCTGTTGGGCTCTTAATCTCTATATGACCCACTGTTTGGATATAGTGGTACTTCCATATTAGTTAAAGCATATAAAATCCCAATGCTGAAAATTTTTAGTTTTCTAAATTTACCACCCCTCTACTTTAGTACCATATCATAAATCAAACACACTGTATATGCTATTAAGCTGCCTAATTTAAGAAACCTTTATTGTATATAAACCTCTAAACCTTTAAGAATACAATGTGTGGCTGGCAAAAATACATAAGGTGTGCTTCAAAACACTGCAAGTATAATTTAGTTTAATTATTTTGTCTGAAAGGTGTCACTGCGAGGAAGAAACGAGTTGCACCCAGGCTAGGCATTATGTAAAAATGTTAACAAAAAGGCAACTGGACCTAATGAGCTCCCTTTCATTCCTAGCCATATCCCACAATAATTCACAGTGGAGAATGGAGTAAGTTGCCTACAGGCAGAGGAAGGAAGCTTCTGGGACATGAACAACTGAGTTTCTAGGTAGACTAAATACTGTAACTACTATTATATGAGAAGATTTAAGATAAAATCAAATTTTCTCTCAGGGTATCTTGAAGAATATATGCTGTGTCCCCACACTTCTCTCTCCCCAGGGACCAGCCTTACTCCTTGCTACCACTGTAATGTTAATACGAGGCCCGCCACTACCTCGCCTCATGACTAAAACTAGAGAGCCAGATATCAGAAACAAAATTAAATGCGCATCATCGACATTCAGAGAAAAAATTAACATAAATTTGCACTGATACTTTTCCTCTGGTAGTCACAATAAAAAAAAATCAATCCCAGGAAAGAACGGGAAATGAGATATATAAGAGAAAAGCAGTAAGTAATAAAACAAAGAATAAGGAGGAGTATGAGAGTAGTGGCGGGCATCTTCCACTTACGTCGTTTGGGCGATATTAGCTTGACTCCTCCTGGCTTGTCGGTGTTGAGTGGTAGCGAAGACCATGTAGAGCGGATGCGTTTGTCAGGTGGTGTGGAACTTAGGTCATCAAGAGGCGATGGGCGCTTTGCCCCAGCAGAAATGCCTCCCCCACCAGCTGAAGGCTTCTTCTCAGCTGCCTTCTTTCCTGCCACTCCCGGCAGCTTGGTGGGCTCGTCCAACAATCCTGTATTGCGAAACCCACGAGACTTGTATGTCTTAACAGTGGGCTTTTTGGCCTCCTGAAGATCAACATCAGCAGACCCCAAAGCATCAAGGAAACTGGCTGGTGCTTGTTTCCTAGGGATCTTGGCTAAACCATCTACACTCAGAGGCTTAACTTTTTCTAACGTGGCTTTATCTTCATTTTCTTGTTGTTCTTTTTTCTTTTTGTCCTCACGTCGCTCTTTATCTTTATCCTTATCTCTGTGTTTCTCCTTTTCTCTACTACTCTTTTTATCTTTACTTTTACTTCTATCTTTGTCACTCCTGTCCTTGTCTTTACTGCCACTATGTCTATGTTTATCACTTTTAGATTTTTCATGGTCTTTATAATTCTTTTCTCTGTCTCTGTCAGATTTGCTACTGCTACTACTGTTGCTATTACTACTACCTTTGGAACTTTTACTTCTGTCTCTATCTTTCTTTTTCTCAGAGTCCTTCGATTTTTTTTCTTTCTCTCTGTCCTTTTCTTTGTCTTTATCTTTACTGTGATCACTTTTCTTGACTTTCTCGCTCTTTACTTCGCTCTTCACTTCACTCTTCACCTCTGACTTGTTACCCTTTTCCACTTTATCTACACTAATACTTGTCACAGATTCCAATTTGTTATCAACACTCACACCATTTACAGTTTCAATCTTCTTTTCTTGAGTTCTCTGGGTTTTGGTATCTGGTGGGGGAGATGTGTTACTGCTCTGTGTGGCAACAGGTGAGGAGGTAGGAACAGGCGTAGGAGTGGCAGTAAGGCTGCCGGTGAATGTTACTATAGTGTGAATCGCTGAAGCTGTAGTTGTGGTGGTGGTTGACTCTGTTGATGATACTGTGGTACTGGTGGCCATGGTTGCTGTATTTATCTTAACAGGATTAATGTTAATACCTGATGGGCTTTTAATATTTTCTGAAGCACCACTTTCAGTTTCCAAGGAACTTGGTGCAGCATTGGCTAAAGTTTCATCACCAGTATCCACTGATTCTGCTGAAGCAGTGGTCAAATTTTCACTATCATTGGCATCGCCATCATCTGATACAAATGTGCGAGCCTTCTTTGCTTCCTGTTTGATAACACTGAGTGGTTTGTTGTCATCACTGTCTGTCGAGTCCTGGCTGAGGCGCTGTGAAGATACTTTAGCCAGCACCTGTGATCCACTGCGAATGGTGATACGAATGGGTGTGGTGGGGGCAGGTGTGGTGTCACTTTCTGTGGAAGTATTTGAAGATTCATCTTGACAAGAGGAACTACCATCACCACCCTCTCCTTGTGAGGAGTCTGCTGTTGCTGTGTTTGTCCCATCCTCTACCTCATCCTCACCATCCACTTTTGTTTTTTCCTTTGGTACCTCTGCCTTTTGTGAAGGAATTTCAGTACTATCTTCGTCAGTAGAGTTAGCAATTGAGTTGGCCAGACCAACTCCTGCAGCTGTGGCTACTCCATCACCTTGACGCACTACTTCCATCCACTTTAATACTAAATGCTTGGCCACCAGCTGGACACCTATAATAATATACAAAATACATCATTAACATAACCATCAAAAGAGTACAATGTATAATTCAAGAATGCTTTATGCTTATAAATAAAATTTTAAGTACTAATTTGACATGTCAAAAAAATATAATTTATGACACAAAAAGAGTTTACAAAAGAACTTCAAAACACAAACACAAAAACACATGATTTAATTAAGTTATGGTTTTCAAAGTTTATGTCAGCCTTGTTACTATTCATATTTTACAAAGGTGTATTCTTACCTGGACTGCTGGGATCCTTAGAGAGCTCCTTGACGAGCTTAGGGGTGGTGTTGCGTTTGAGCCGGGCCACTGTCATGGGTGATGACTCCAGAAGGCTTAGCACTTGAGTGGCTAGCGGCCAATTTTTAGCATTCACTGCCTCCTGCAGCCACACACCAACAAGCTCCCAGCCGCCTTCCTCGTAAAATCTGTCACCCAACAAAAATACAAATGGAACAATTACTACCTCTTCGGAACACCAAAATTTCATATCACTACTTAAAAGTTGTGCATATACATATACACAAAACCAATTTTTTTTTTTTGTGTACAGCAGGGCCTCACTTAAATGGCAGGTTAGGTTCCAGGCTACTGCTGGAAAGCAGAATACCATTTTTTCCACTTATAAATGCATATAAATGCCAGTTAACAAGTTTACACTAATATGTGTTAAGTTAGCAATATAACTAGGCATTAAAAACAATAAAAAGTAAAATACACACACAGTACACTCATTACCTCAAAATATTTGTAGTCTTAATGTAGGGCAAAAAGGTGAGTAGTATTTACTGTAAGAAGTCAGGTGTGCTAGCCCTCCAGGCCACCTCACCCACACATAATATACTACAATGCTTAAAGCGCTCTAGAGTGATAAAATGCATATACAGTGGACCCTCGAATTTCATGATTAATCCGTTCCAGAGTTTGTGCTGACAGTCGAAATTCATGAATGTCGAAACCATTTTCCCCATAAGAAATAATGGAAATCCAATTAATCCATTCCAAACACCCAAAAATATTAAAAAATATATATTTTTTTCAAATTAAATAAAGATTTACATACAGAAAACTGAGAAATCAAGTACATACATATATAAAATAATATTACACTTACTTTTATTGATGACTTCTGGGTGGATGGAAGGTGGGAGGAGGGGAGAGGATGAAGGTACACTATTGTTTGGAAGGGGAATCCCCTTCCATAAAGACTTTAGGTACCAAGTCCTTTTCTGGAGTTACTTCCCTTTGTTTTTTAATGGCACTAGGACCAGCTTGAGAGTCACTGGACCCCTGTCACACAAAATATCTGTCAAGAGAGCTCTGTTTCTGGCATCTCTAAGATTTCCCTAAAATGGGACACAACACTGTCACTGTACATGTTGCCAACATGGTGAAGTTCACCATAAATGTTTGCACTTCAGTCCACTTTGCACAAATGCTCTTAATCTTTGAAGAAGGCACCTTCCTCCATCTTCCTCCTCCTCTGCAGCAATTTCCTGAGCTGTGGTCTGCTGCTGTTGCAGATGAAGCTCTTGCAGCTCTGTAGTAGTTAGCTCTTCATCGTGGTCCTCCGCCAACTCTTCCACACCCTCGAAAGTCACATCCAGCCCCATGGAATTCCCCAATGCCACAATACTTTCCACAACTGGCATAAGCTCCTCAGGGTCAGCCCCAAACCCTTCAAAATCCCTCTCTTGTACACACTGTGGCCACAATTTTCTCCAAGCAGACTTCAAAGTCCTGCAAATCACTCCCCCCCAAGCCTTACCTATAAGGTTTATGCAGTGGAGGATATTGAAGTGATCTTTCCAGAACTTTCTTAGGGTCAACTGAGTGTCTTGGGTCACTTCCAAACACTTTTGAAACACGGCTTTGGTGTACAGTTTTTTGAAGATGAAATGACCTGCTGGTCCATGGGCTGGAGGAGAGGAGTGGTACTAGAGGGCAAGAACTTCACTTTGATGAAACGAAACTCCTGCACCATTTGCTCTTCCAAATCTTGAGGATGAGCAGGAGCACTGTCCACTACCAGGAGGCACTTGGGTTCCAATTTATTTTCCAGGAGGTATTTCTTCACACTGGAGCCAAACACTTCACTAAACCAATCAAGGAAAATGTCTCTCATGACCCATGCCTTACTGTTTGCCTTCCACATCACACACAGTGTACTCTTGACAACACTGTTTTTCTTGAACAGAGTGATACACCAGTAAAGGTTTCACTTTGAAATCCGCACTAGCATTACCACACAAGAGAGTTAGCCTGTCTTTCATAGACTTGTGTCCCGGGAGTGCCTTTTCCTCCTTCACGATGTAGGTCCTCTTTGGCATTTTCTTCCAAAACAGGCCTGTTTCGTCACAATTGAACACTTGTTGGGTTTGTATTGTTCAGTCTCTATGTATCCCTTGAATTCCTCAACATATTTTTCAGCCGCTTTTTGTCAAAACTGGCAGCCTCGCCATGCCTTACCACACTATGTATGCCACTATGCTTAAATCTCTCAAACCAGCCTTTGCTGGCCTTAAAATCACAAACATCAGCACTTGTTGCAGGAATTTTCTTTATGAGATCGTCGTGCAACTGCCTTGCCTTTTCACAAATTATCAACTGCATAACACTATCTCCTGCTAACTGTTTTTGGGTAATCCACACCAACAATAATTTCTCCACTTCTTCGAGGATTTGCGATCTCCTTTTTGTCAGCATATCTACCCTTTTTGCAACAACAGCTTCCTTGATTTCCTCTCCCTTCTCCACAATCAAAGTAATGGTTGATTGGTGCTTGCCATATATCTCACCAAGCTCTGAAACACACACTCCACTTTCACATTTTTCAATGATTTCTTTCTTGAATTTGATTGTGTTCCTCACTTTCTTTACCAAAGGGCTGGCACTAGCTTTCTTTGGGCCCATGGTGACTTATTTAGCAGTTGCAAGCACAAAAAACAATGGATTATTATGAAATGTACTGTATGAATCCATGGAATGATGGTCACTCACTGATAAACAATGGCACACTAAGTGTGAATGGTGTGGGAGACTGGCTTTGTGTGCACGCTGATGGTGGGATGCTGGTCGGATGCGTACCAGATGGTCGCCAAATGACGAGGCCAATCATGGACCATGAGGCTATATTTTGTTGAAAAAAGTTGCCGAAAGTCAGATTTCACTAAAGTCACTGCCGCCGAAAGGCAGGGGTTCACTGAACATTACACTCATTACTTATCTTAAAATATTTGTAGTCTTAATGTTATAAATGTTATTGTTATGTTATTGTAGGGTGAGAGGAGAAAAGTATTTATTTGTAGAAAGTCGTGTGGGAGGTAGGGTAGGGTAGTTTGCCGGGCCACCCCACCCACTATGTAAACAAACGGACAAAGCGTCTAGTTATGGTTCATACACATTCAAACAAACACCTTACATTGTGTACAAGTTGTCTCCACAGTGGTACAGTAGAATAAATAAAGATCAACACTTCCATTCTCATGTAATTTTTAGAAGGAATGATGCTCTGACAAATTATTATTACAGTGGACCCCCGGATTAAGTCGTCATTGGAATAAGTAATACATATTCAGAATAAGTAACATTTATTTCGTCAAAATATTGGCTTGGTGAACGTCACTGAACTCAGTATAAGTCATTTGTCTGGAAGGTGTCTGCGCAGCCTGAGCAGCCCCTACACTCCATGCACAGCCAGTGTGCCACTGTTTACTAGCCAGTGAGGACGATCCCACGCGTTCATACGATCCATTTTGTATTATTCCATTCTTTTTAGTGCTTGTAACTGCTAAATAAGCCACCATGGGCCCAAAGAAAGCTTCTAGTGCCAGCCAGCCCTTTCGTAAAGGACTGAGAAAGAGGGGAGAATGTGCCTTTTTTAGTGATTCTGCAATATGTACGATACTAAAGCAGCAAGTGTCAATAAAGGCTATAGTGCCAGCCAGCGATAAAGTGTACCATTAACAGTGTAGCAAGTAAGTTAAGCAATTAATCGATAGAAAAAGGACAGCACAAAACTGACTCCTCCATTGTTGGAGGTATATAGGGCTACTGACTAACACCACCACCTCTGCTGCTGCCTTCACCACCATGTAAGGCTTATCCTTCAGTGGCCCTTATACACCCAAAAACAAACAACACACCACCACTCCTGACATTCTTAATGCCATATTTTATTCAACCTAGAGTATATATCATGTTTCTATGTTATTAATATTGTTTACTATGTCATATTAGATGAACTTTGCTAGATAAATAAGCCGTAGAGCTGATATTAGTGTCATATTGAAGGACTATCTTGTCCCGTCTCCCAACAATTCCTAACATACACCAGAAACAGACCTCTCTGGAACACTTTTTTGAGCGACAGTGGTCCAGTGACACTCAAGCTGGTCCTAGTGGCATTAAAAAACAAAAAAGGGAAGTAACCCAGGATAAGGACTTGGTACCTGAAGTCTTTATGGAAGGGGATTCCCCTTCCAAACAATTGTATACTTCTCCATCCTCTCCCCTCCTCCCATCTTTCATACATCACCATGTCTTCAATGAAGGTAAGTGTGATGTTACTGTTTTACTCTTCATATATCATTGTTTTCTGTGTAGGTAAATGTATATTTCGTGTAGAAAACATATTTTTTAATATTTTTGGGTGTCTGAAATGGATTAATTGGATTTCCAAATTTCTTATGGGGAAAATTATTTCAGAATAAGTCAGATTCAGGATAAGTCACTCTCTCTGGAATGGATTAATTACATAATCCGGGGGTCCACTGTATTACAAATTATTACAGCCTCTCCTCACTTAACAATGGAGTTCCATTCCTAAGACCTTGTAGGTAAACAAATTTGTCGGTAAGTTAAAACCATACTACAGCGGACCCTCATTTTTCGTAAGGCTTGAAAGTCGTAATTTTCAGAAATTGTAACTCTTTTTCATCTAAACATTGACTCACAAATCGTCGTTTGACTCACAAATAGTCGTTGGTAAAGAACGTGAGAAACATATAATTTAAGAAAAAGTTTGTAGAAAAATATGAAAGTGGTGGTGGTAGAGTGGTAGCAGTTGTGATAGTGGTAGAGGGTGGTAGTGATGGTGGTAGAGGGTGGTAGCAGTTGTGATAGTGGTAGAGGGTGGTAGTGATGGTGGTAGAAGGTGGTTGTGATGGTAGCAGTTGTGACAGTGGTAGAGGGTGGTAGTGATGGTGGTAGTGGTTGTGATGGTGGTAGAGGGTGCCTTCTTCAGTGATTCAGCAATTCTACTAACTCCTCCAATGTTGGAGTTATATAGGGCTACAGAAAACACCGGTGCGCCTCAGCTGCTGCTTCACCACCATTATGGATGGCTTATGCTCTCAGTGGCCCTTATACACCCAATACCACCAACAGAGCACCTCTTGTGACATACATAATTTTATTCATTATACATTATTTTATTCATTCTAGAGTATATACCATGTATATACATTATTTTATTCATTCTAGAGTATATACCATATTCCTGTTATTAATGTTGTTTATTATGTCATATTAGTTGAATAGTGACAGATAAATAAACCGTAGAGTTGGTATTAGTGTCATATTCTCCAACGATAAACTCGCCTCCCTTCCCTCTGCCATACACCAACAAGAGTCCTCAATAAAGGTAAGTGTGATGTTAAATGTTCATTTATACATTTTATTAGTGCTTTACATTTATTTGGCATTCTTTTCTGCATTTTTTTTTCAACAAGTCAGCCGTCTCCCACCGAGGCAGGGTGACCCAAAAAAGAAAGAAAATCCCCAAAAGGAAAATACTTTCATCATCATTCAACACTTTCACCACACTCACACATTATCACTGTTTTTGCAGAGGTGCTCAGAATACAACAGTTTAGAAGCATATACAGTGGACCCCCCGTTAACGATATTTTTTCATTCCAGAAGTATGTTCAGGTGCCAGTACTGACCAAATTTGTTCCCATAAGGAATATTGTGAAGTAGATTAGTTCATTTCAGACCCCCAAACATACACGTACAAACGCACTTACATAAATAAACTTACATAATTGGTCGCATTGGGAGGTGATTGTTAAGCAGGGGTCCATTGTACATATAAAGATACACAACATATCCCTCCAAACTCCCAATATCCCAAACCCCTCCTTTAAAGTGCAGGCATTGTACTTCCCATTTCCAGGACTCAAGTCCGACTATATGAAAATACAGTGGACCCCCGCATACCGTTGGCATCACATAATGTTTAATCCGCATATCGATACATTTTATCGCTAAAATTTTGCCTCGCATACCGCTTAAAAACCCGCTCACCGCTGTTCGTCCGAGATGCGTCCAATGTGCGCCTTAGCCAGCCTCACATGTTCTGCCGGTGGCATTGTTTACCAGCCAGCCTCCGCGGTAGCATCCAAGCATACAATCGTAACATTTCGTATTATTACAGTGTTTTTGGTGATTTTATCTGGAAAATAAGTGACCATGGGTCCCAAGAAAGCTTCTAGTGCCAACCCTACAGCAATAAGGGTGAGAATTACTATAGAGATGAAGAAAAAGATCATTGATAAGTATGAAAGTGGAGTGTGTGTCTCCGAGCTGGCCAGGTTGTATAATAAACCCCAATCAACCATCGCTACTATTGGTGGTACAGCTGCTGCTGCTGCACTGTCAGCTGCTGCTGCTGCTGCTGCTGTAGCATCAGACGATGCTACAGCAGCAGCTGTAGCATTGTCTGCTGCTGCTGTAGCATCGTCTGCTGCTGCTGTAGCACTGTCAGCTGCTGCTGCTGCTGCTGTAGCATCGTCTGCTGCTGCTGCTGCTGTAGCATCGTCTGCTGCTGCTGCTGCTGTAGCATCGTCTGCTGCTGCTGTAGCACTGTTGTTGGTGTGGCTTATTGAGAATATACCAAGAAACAATTAACCCCAGAGGATTTGCCACCCAGGATAACCCAAAAAAGTCAGTGTCATCGAAGACTGTCTAACTTATTTCCATTGGGGTCCTTAATCTTGTCTCCCAGGATGCAACCCACACCAGTCGACTAACACCCAGGTGAACAGGGAAAAATGCCTGGAACTAGTGCTCATATTGGTGAATTTAAAGCCAGCAAAGGTTGGTTTGAGAGATTTAAGAATCGTAGTGACATACACAGTGTGATAAGGCATGTTCTGGAAGAAAATACCAAACAGGACCTACAGTACTCAGGAGGAAAAGGCACTCCCAGGACACATCAGTCATTGCTGCATCTTCAATAAAGGTGTCATTTATTCTTCATTTAGTAGACTAGTACATGCACAATATATACTGTGCATGTACTACTCTACTATTGTGCATGTATCCTTCTCTTTGTGTGTAGGAAAATGTATATTTCACGTGGTAAATTTTTTTTTTCATACTTTTGGGTGTCTTGCACGGATTAATTTGATTTCCATTATTTCTTATGGGGAAAATTCATTCGCATACCGATTATTTTGCATACCAATGAGCCCTCTTGCACGGATTAAAATCGGTATGCGGGGGTCCACTGTAACTGGTTTCCCTGAATCCCTTCACTAAATATTACCCTGCTCACACTCCAACAGATCGTCAGGTCCCAAGAACCATTCGTCTCCATTCGCTCCTATCTAACACGCTCACGCACGCTTGCTGGAAGTCCAAGCCCCTCGCTCACAAAACCTCCTTTACCCCCTCTCTCCAACCCTTTCGAGGACGACCCCTACCCTGCCTTCCTTCCCCTATAGATTTATATGCTTTCCATGTCATTCTACTTTGATCCATTCTCTCTAAATGACCAAAGCACCTCAACAACCCCTCTTCAGCCCTCTGACTAATACTTTTATTAACTCCACACCTTTTCCTAATTTCCACACTCCGAATTTTCTGCATAATATTTACACCACACATTGCCCTTAGACAGGACATCTCCACTGCCTCCAACCGTCTCTTCGCTGCTGCATTTACCACCCAAGCTTCACACCCATATAAGAGTGTTGGTACTACTATACTTTCATACATTCCCTTCTTTGCCTCCATAGGTAACGTTTTTTGACTCCACATATACCTCAACGCACCACTCACCTTTTTTCTCTCATCAATTCTATGATTAACCTCATCCTTCATAAATCCACCCGCCGACACGTCAACTCCCAAGTATCTGAAAACATTCACTTCTTCCATACTCCTCCTCCCCAATTTGATATCCAATTTTTCTTTATCTAAATCATTTGATACCCTCATCACCTTACTCTTTTCTATGTTCACTTTCAACTTTCTACCTTTACACACATTCCCAAACTCATCCACTAACCTTTGCAATTTTTCTTTAGAATCTCCCATAAGCACAGTATCATCAGCAAAAAGTAACTGTCAATTCCAATTTTGAATTTGATTCCCCATAATTTAATCCCACCCCTCTCCCGAACACCCTAGCATTTACTTCCTTTACAACCCCATCTATAAATATATTAAACAACCATGGTGACATTACACATCCTTGTCTAAGACCTACTTTTACCGGGAAGTAGTCTCCCTCTCTTCTACACACCCTAACCTGAGCCTCACTATCCTCATAAAAACTCTTTACAGCATTTAGTAACTTACCACCTATTCCATATACTTGCAACATCTGCCACATTGCTCCTCTATCCACTCTATCATATGCCTTTTCTAAATCCATAAATGCAATAAAAACTTCCCTACCTTTATCTAAATACTGTTCACATATATGCTTCAATGTAAACACTTGATCTACACATCCCCTACCCACTCTGAAACCTCCTTGATCATCCGCAATCCTACATTCTGTCTTACCTCTAATTCTTTCAATTATAACCCTACCGTACACTTTTTCTGGTATACTCAGTAAACTTATTCCTCTATAATTTTTACAATCTCTTTTGTCCCCTTTCCCTTTATATAAAGGGACTATACATACTCTCTGCCAATCCCTAGGTACCTTCTCCTCTTTCATACATTTATTAAGCAAAAGTACCAACCACTCCAACACTATATCCCCCCCTGCTTTTAACATTTCTGTCATGATCCCATCAGTTCCAGCTGCTTCACCCCCTTTCATTCTACGTAATGCCTCACGTACCTCCCCCACACTTACATTCTGCTCTTCTTCACTCCTAAAAGATGGTATACCTCCCTGACCAGTGCATGAAATTACAACCTCCCTTTGTTCCTTAACATTTAAAAGTTCCTCAAAATACCCTCGCCATCTACCTAATACCTCCATCTCCCCATCTACTAACTCCCCTACTCTGTTTTTAACTGACAAATCCATACTTTCCCTAAGCTTTCTTAACTTGTTTAACTCACTCCAAAATTTTTTCTTATTTTCATTAAAATTTCTTGACAGTGCCTCTCCCACTCTATCATCTGCTCTCCTTTTGCACTCTCTCACCACTCTCTTCATCTTTCTTTTACTCTCCATATACTCTGCTCTTCTTATAATACTTCTGCTTTGTAAAAACCTCTCATAAGCTACCTTTTTCTCTTTTATCACACCCTTTACTTCATCATTCCACCAATCACTCCTCTTTCCTCCTGCCCCCCACCCTCCTATAACCACAAACTTCTGCCTCACATTTTAATACTGCATTTTTAAAAATATTCCAACCCTCTTCAACCCCCCACTACTCATCTTTGCACTAGCCCACCTTTCTGCCAATAGTCGCTTATATCTCACCCGAACTTCCTCCTCCCTTAGTTTATACACTTTCACCTCCCTCTTACTTGTTGTTGCCACCTTCCTCTTTTCCCATCTACCTCTTACTCTAACTGTAGCTACAACTAAATAATGATCCGATATATCAGTTGCCCCCCTATAAACATGTACATCCTGGAGCCTACCCATCAACCTTTTATCCACCAATACATAATCTAACAAACTACTTCCATTACGTGCTACATCATACCTTATATATTTATTTATCCTCTTTTTCATAAAATATGTATTACTTATTACCAAATCTCTTTCTACACATAGCTCAATTAAAGGCTCCCCATTTACATTTACCCCTGGCACCCCAAAGTTACCTACTACTCCCTCCATAACATTTTTACCCACTTTAGCATTGAAATCCCCAACCACCATTACTCTCACACTTGATTCAAAACTCCCCATGCATTCACTCAACATTTCCCAAAATCTCTCTCTCTCCTCTACACTTCTCTCTTCTCCAGGTGCATACACGCTTATTATAACCCACTTTTCACATCCAATCTTTATTTTACTCCACATAATCCTTGAATTAATACATTTATAGTCCCTCTTTTCCTGCCATAGCTTATCCTTCAACATTATTGCTACTCCTTCTTTAGCTCTTAACTCAATTTGAAACCCATGACCTAATCGCACTTATTCCTCTCCATTGAAACTCTCTCACCCCCTTCAGCTTTGTTTCACTTAAAGCCAGGACATCCAGCTTCTTCTCATTCATAACATCTACAATCATCTCTATCATTTGCACAACATCGATGCACATTCAGACTTCCCACTTTGACAATTTTCTTCTTATTATTCTTTTTAGTAATCTTTACAGGAAAAGGGGTTACTAGCCCATTATTCCCAGCATTTTAGTTGACTTTTACAACACGCATGGCTTACGGAGGAAAGATTCTTATTCCACTTCCCCATGGATATAAAAGGAAAAGTAATAAGACCAAGAATTATTAAGATAAAATCAAAGAAAACTCAGATGAGTGTGTATAAATAAACGTGTACATGTATGTGTAGTGTGACCTAAGTGTAAGTAGAAGTAGCAAGACATACCTGTAATCTTGCATATTTATGAGACAGACAAAAGACACCAGCAATCCTACCATCATGTAAAACAATTACAGGCTTTCATTTTACACTCACTTGGCAGGACGGTAGTACCTCCCTGGGTGATTGCTGTCTACCAACCTACTGCATGTAAGCTAGGGAAGTGACCCCTGAAGTGACCTAGAGTCCTAATGGAGGGGGGATTCCCCTTCCAAACAATAACCTCTCTTCCCCTCTCACCTCTGTAATCTGTAAATACCTTTGTAACTTGTCATGATTGTGACTAGACCTACCTGGAGTTCATTACTTTTGTAAATTGTGAGTTCATTACCTTTGTAAATTGTGAGTTCATTACCTTTGTAAACTTTGAGTTCATTACCTCTGTAACTTGCTCAGCTATCAAAACTTTGGAGTCCAGTCCCTGGACCAATTATGTACCTCTGTAATCTTTTGACTACCGCCCAAAGGATGGGTATGGGGTGCATAATAAACATATTAAACTAAACTAACCCTCTCTTCTCCTCCCTCTCTTCCATTCATCAACAACAGCCTTCAATAAAGGTAACTGTCATGTTGAATGTTCATTCTTTTGTGCATGTAAATCTATCTTTAAGGTAAAAAAAAAATTTTTTTTGATACTTCTGGGTGTCTGGAACTAATTAACTGGATTTACATTATTTCTTATGGGGAAAATGGATTCGCAAATTGTCAATTTTGATAATAGTCACACTCTCTGGAATGGATTAATTACGAAAAACAAGGGTTCATTGTATATAATGGTAGTGGGTTTGTGTCAACCACCTCTGACATTGTTTTAAAGTCACCTTTGCACCATTTATAGCATTTCTGGTATATTTTTAAATGTTTATACAGTAGTATACTGTACTGTATATTGTAATAAGCAAAATAGAGGAAATCAGCTCTAACATATATTATTTAGGCATGAATACAGGTCAAAGAGCTCATCGTAAGTCTGAGTCGTCAGTAAACGAGTACGTCGCTGAGGAGAGGTTGCATTATTATTACAAGATGTTATTATTACAAATTATTATTACAAGTTATTATTATTATTATAATCATAAAAAAGAAGCGTGGAACAGTCTTCCCATGCGTGGAACAGTCTTCCCAGTGGGGTGATAGAGGTTAGGACCTTGGGTAGCTTTAAGAAGAGACTGGACAAATATATGAGTGGGAGGGGCTGGGTTTGATTGGTGTCAAGGGGTACGGGAGTTATTTCTTGAGTAGCTTTAGGTAGATGTCGTTTTGATAAGGACCTGCCTCGTATGGGCCAGTAGGCCTTCTGCAGTGTTCCTACATTCTTATGTTCTTATGTTAAACCCACAAGGGTCGTGAATAGCTATAGACAGAGTGAAGGCATATGAAAGGAATAAATTTCTAGTTAAGTTATTGGTTTCTGACTAGAGAAAATGTGATTCTTCTGACCCTCCCCCCAACTGCTTGGTAAAGAAATCTCATATTTATGTAAATTTTTATACTGTGGGAGTATGTATCATGTTTATATGTTACGTAACGTATTTATTACATAATTTTGAAAAAAATATAGATGGATTAATGGAAACATCTATATTAATATACAACATTTAATGCGCCCAAGAGATTATTATTATTAATATGGCATTTTCAAGAGTAGAGTGAGAGCACAGTGTGTAAGTATATTTAGGTACAGGTACACATAAGTATAATTATCAGAGTACAGTGGACCCTTGGTTATTGGTCGTTCTGGATATCAGTCAATTTGGATTTTGGCCACTTTTTTGGCCAAAATTCTATCCCAGTTTTCGGCTGTCATTTCGGAGGTCGGCAGTACTGGACGTATCCACCTGCTGCTCTGCCGCGTTCATGAATCAGTCTGGCTGTGTCTCTGGGTGAGTGAGGAAGGCTCTGTGCATTCATCCAAACATTTTGCTATAATCCGTTGTTTTCTGTGGTTATTGATCGAGTGCAACTGTGAAATAAGCCACCATGGGCCCAAAGAAAGTTCCTTTGGTAAAGAAAGTGAGAAAGACGATGGAATTTAAGAAAGAAACTGTAGGTTTGAAGCTGACCCTGACGACCCTATGCCTGTTGTGGAATCTATTGTCTTTGGAGAAATCCATGGGGCTGGAGGTGGCTAGGATGTGGAAGAGTTGGTGAAGGACCACAGGCAAGAGCTAACCACTGAAGAGCTCTAAGACCTTCATCTGGAATAGCAACAGACCACACCTGAGGAAATTGCTTCAGAGGAAGAAGAGAGAGGGGAGAATATGCCTTCTTCAGTGATTAATTATGGACACATGTGCAAAGTGGAGTGAGTTGCAGTTTCGTGGAGAAATATCACCCTGACCAAGCTGAAACAAGCCATATATGCAACATGTTCAGTGACAAAACATTGTCCCACTTCAGGTAAATCTTAAAGAGATACTAGGAATGGAGCTTTTTGGACAGTTTTTTTGTGTGACATGGGTGCAATAACTCTCAAGCTGGTCCTAGTGGCAGTAAAAGACAAAGAAGAGAAGTAACCCCAGAGAGGGCTTTGATACCTAAAGTTCTTATGGAAGGGGATTCCCCTTCCAAACAATAATCAGTCCTCCTCCCTGTCTTCTGTAAGCCAACAAGAGTCTTCAATAAAGGTATGTAATAGTGATTTAAATGTTCATTTATTTTTAGTTCTCATTATTTTGTGTATGCAACACTATAGTTACTCTTTAACCCTTTGAGGGTCCGTCCCGTAGATCTATGGCTTTACGTTCAGGGTCCAAACTGTAGATCTACGTCATGAGCTCAGCTCACTCTGATAAACTGTGAGTGGTACATTTGGGCCTAGATATGAGAGAATACATCTATGTGGTATGTGTGCACCACATAAAACAGATCCTGCAGCACGCTGTGTATAATGAGAAAAAAAAATTTAAATCATGATTTTTCGATTAAAACAGCGAATTTGCAGTGTTTTTTCGTATGTTTTTTATAGATATACAGTATTTGCGATTTCTTGGTCTCATTTGATAGAATGGAAGTCATATTACAGAAATAGAGATGATTTTGATTGGTTTTAGCACTGGAAATGGCTTGAAACTGAACTCAAAGTAGCAGAAATGTTAAATTTTTGCCGATATTCAAGAGTAAACAAACGACCTCACACGTCTAATACATGCCAGCTGGTGGGTCTAATATGCATTCACAAATATGGTGATGATATTTATACAATTATTACAGTATTGCATAATAGTAAATCTTCTATTTTTTGGTGTGAATAAATATTCATTATGTGAATAAAAAATCAAAATGGAATTTATTTGTAAAGCCTCAAAACGTAACTAATGAACAGAGGAAATGTTAGTTTAGTTCCAGGAATACCTACATTGTTTATTCTGGACCCTATTTTGAAATTGGAATATTTTGAACTTTGTGTTAAATTGGCCAAATTAACAATTTCAGATCACTTTAATTTGTAGTTGAAACAGTTGACTTGGCGAATTCTTGTGCTCAATCGATAGAATAGAATACAGTGGACCCCCGCATACCGTTGGCATCACATAATGTTTAATCCGCATACCGCTCGCTTTAATCGCAAAAATTTTGCCTCGCATACCGCTTAAAAACCCGCTCACCGCTGTTCGTCCGAGACGCGTCCAATGTGCGCCCTCAGCCAGCCTCACATGTGCCGCCCGTGCCATTGTTTACCAGCCAGCCTCCGCGGTAACATCCAAGCATACAATCGGAACATTTCGTATTATTACATTGTTTTTGGTGATTTTTCTCTGGAAAATAAGTGACCATGGGCCCCAAGAAAGCTTCTAGTGCCAACCCTACAGCAATAAGGGTGAGAATTCCAATAGAGATGAAGAAAGAGATCATTGATAAGTATGAAAGTGGAGTGCGTATCGCCGACCTGGCCAGGTTGTACAAGAAACCCCAATCAACCATTGGGGCACCACTTCAGATTTGGGCCTTGGACCCTGAAGGGGTTAACCCGTAAACGGTCCAAACGTATATGTTCTCTCCCGTAGTGCCCCAAATTTTTTGAGAAAAAAAAAAAATTGTTGTTTTTTAACAGGAAAAAAGAGCATATGGTACACAGGCATCCCCAATTATTTTAATATGGCGCACAGTGAGTGGGCACACCCATTCTCTCATGTCTAGGTGATTCATCTTCATCATGTCAATGTTGAATGTATGACAAATAAAATGTATATATACGTTTGGGGCACTAGCGGTAAAAACGTATATATACGTTTGGACCGTTTACGGGCTAACCCGTAAACGGTCCAAGCAGATCTATGTTCATATGTGTAGTGCTACAAAAGTAGATCTACGTTTTTTTTTACATATTTTCAAATATATATACGTATAACAAAAAAAGTAGATGCACGTTTTTTAAACATTTTCAAATGTAAAAAAAAAAACAAAAAAAAAAAAAGATCTACTTTTTTTACATACTTTCAAATGTTGAAAAAACGTATATATACGTTTGGACCGTTTACGGGTTAAAAACGTATTTATTGTTAATATTTTTGGGTGTCTGGCAGGGATTACAGTGGACCCTCAACCAGCGATGGCATCGATTAACGATAAATCTGACTAGTGATACATTTTAATGCTAAAATTTTGCCTCAACTAGCGCTTAAAAACCCGACCAGTGCTATTCGTTCCGTACGAGACGTGTCCACTTTGGCCTGAGCATGCCTCACTTGTCCCGTGGGTCCCAGTGTTTACAAGCCAGCCACCGCGGTCGCTTCCAAACATACAACTGGAACATTTCATATTATCACAGCCTTTGTAGTGATTGCACCCACAAAATAAGTCACCATGGGCCCCAAAAACGCTTCTAGTGCCAACCCTACAGCAAAAAGGGTGAGAATTACTATGGAGATGAAGAAAGAGACCATTGCTAAGTATGAAAGTGGAGTGCGTGTCTCTGAGCTGGTCAGGTTGTATAATAAACCCGAATCAACCATCGCTACTATTGTGGGCAAGAAAATGGCAATCAAGGAAGCTGTTCTTGCCAAAGGTGCAACTATGTTTTCGAAACTGAGATCGCAAGTGGTAGAAGATGTTGAGAGACTCTTATTGGTGTGGATAAACGAGAAACAGATAGCAGGAGATAGCATCTCTCAAGCGATCATATGTGAAAAGGCTAGGAAGTTGCATGACGATTTAATTAAAAAAATGCTAGCAACTAGGGATGTGAGTGAATTTAAGGCCAGCAAAGGTTGGTTTGAGAGATTTAAGAATCGTAGTGGCATTCATAGTGAGATAAGGCATGGTGAGGCTGCCAGTTCGGACCACAAAGCAGCTGAAAAATATGTGCAGGAATTCAAGGAGTACATAGACAGTGAAGGACTGAAACCTGAACAAGTGTTTGTGACGAAACAGGCCTGTTTTGGAAAATGCCAAGCAGGACCTACATTACTCAGGAGGAAAAGGCACTCCCAGGACATAAGCCTATGAAAGACAGGCTTACTCTTTTGATGTGTGCCAATGCTAGTGGTGATTGCAAAGTGAAGCCTTTATTGGTGTATCACTCTGAAACTCCTAGAGTGTTCAGGAAAAACAATGTCGTCAAGGCTAATTTGTGTGTGCTGTGGAGGGCAAACAGTAAGGCATGGGTCACTAGGGACTTTTTCTATGACTGGTTACACCATGCATTTGCC
Source organism: Cherax quadricarinatus (assembly GCF_038502225.1). Lineage (NCBI taxonomy): Eukaryota > Metazoa > Arthropoda > Malacostraca > Decapoda > Parastacidae > Cherax > Cherax quadricarinatus. The sequence goes on from NC_091296.1 coordinate 17,516,476, forward strand.
CCCACTGTGAAAAATTACCTAATTGAAAAGAAATTAGACCTTAAGTGCCTCCTGGTATTAGACAATGCTCCTGGTCATCCTTCAGACTTGGCAGAGCGACTTTCTAGGGACATGAGCTTCATTAAGGTGAAGTTTTTGCCTCCTAATACCACTCCTCTTCTGCAGCCCATGGACCAGCAGGTCATTTCCAACTTCAAGAAACTGTACACAAAAGCTATGTTTGAAAGGTGCTTTGTAGTGACCTCAGAAACTCAACTGACTTTAAGAGAGTTTTGGAAAGAACATTTTACCATCCTCAATTGTGTAAACATTATAGGTAAGGCTTGGGAGGAAGTGACTAAGAGGACCTTGAACTCTGCTTGGAAAAAACTGTGGCCAGAATGTGTAGACAAAAGGGATTTTGAAGGGTTTGAGGCTAACCCTGAGAATCCTATGCCAGTTGAGGAATCCATTGTGGCATTGGGGAAGTCCTTGGAGTTGGAGGTTAGTGGGGAGGATGTGGAAGAGTTGGTGGAGGAAGACAATGACAAACTAACCACTGATGAGCTGCTAGATCATCTTGAACAGCAAGAGGGCAGACCTGAGGAAACTGCTTCGGAGGAGGGGATAGAGAAATTGAAGAAGTTGCCTACTTCTAAGATTAAGGAAATGTGTGCAAAATGGCTTGAAGTGCAAACCTTTTTTGATGAAAATCACTCTGACACAGCTACTGCAAGCCGTGTTGGCAACCTGTACACTGACAATGTTGTGAACCACTTTAGGAAAGTCATAAAGGAACGAGAGGTACAGGTATCTATGGACAGATATGTTGTGCGACAGAAGTCCAGTGACTCTGAAGCTGGTCTTAGTGGCATTAAAAGAACAAGGGAAGTAACCCCAGAAAAAGACTTGCTACCTCAAGTGCTAATGGAAGGGGATTCCCCTTCTTAACACTAAAATGATCAACGGTCTCCCCTCCTCCCATCCCATCAATCATCACCAGATCTTCAATAAAGGTAAGTGTCATGTAACTGTGCATGTCTTCTTCAGTTTGTGTGTATTAAAATTAATATTTCATGTGGTAAAATTTTTTTTTTTTAATACTTTGGGGTGTCTTGCACGGATTAATTTGATTTCCATTATTTCTTATGGGGAAAATTAACTTAACTAACAAATATTTTGATTAACGATGAGCTCTCAGGAACGGATTAATATCGCTGGTTGAGGGTCCACTGTAATTGTATTTACATTAATTCTTATGGGAAATATTATTTCAGTTTTTGGCCTTATCGGATTTAGGCTGACCTTCTGGAATGGATCATGGCTGATAACTGAGGGTCCACTGTACATATAAAATATGCAATAACTTTAAAACACTTGAAATTTTGGAAAATTTCCAGACATAATAGATGTGCTCACAAAGAATGTAAACAAACCAGGTAAGGGTGCCCCGTATTTGAAAGATCGCTCGCTGTATAGCAAACTTTGGTCATAATTTGAAATCGTCATATTAGCCAGATGCTGTAAGGCAAAATGTTGTAAAGCAGGGCCATATTGAATAATAATTACATTTTTTCGTTTGTTAAAAACTTGTTTACAGCAGGGCCCTGCTTTACAGCAATTTGCCTTATGGCATTCCACTAATATAGACATTTCAATGACCAAAACCCGTTTAAGGGTTCCCCCCACCTGACTTTTTAATACGGTAACTGTGCATCACCCGGTTTGTTTACATTCTCCATGAGAACATTTCTCCATTATGCCTGGAAACTTTCCAAAATTTCAAGTGTTTTAAAGTTATTTCATATTTTATATACTATACTCTAATAACTATACAGTGGTACCTCGAGTTACGAACTTAATTCATTCCAGAAGTCTGTTTGAGTGCCGTTACTGTATGAATTTGTTCCCACAAGGAATAATGTAAATTAGATTAGTCTGTTTCAGACCCCAAAAATACACTTACAAAAGCACTTACAAAAATACACTTACATAATAGTTCAAGTTGGGAGTTGTTCAAAACTCAAAGTACCACTGTAATTATGTGTACCTGTACCTAAATAAACTTACACACTGTGAAAGCATGCAGGAACACATTAAAATCACTAAGAGTGTCTTATTAGTCATGAAGATGCCATATTAATAATGATAATAATAACAACACACATTAACCCTTTGAGGGTCGACAGGCTCTCTCCGAAACTCGTTCTCAGGGTCGGCCAAATTTAAAAAAAAAAAAAATATTTTCTCTTTTGAAAAGATAGAGAATCTTTTCCCGATCATAAGGACACCAAAAGTTTGAAATTTGATGGAAAACTTACGGAATTATGCTCTCGCAAAGTTAGCGGTCTCGGCGACGTTTACGCATCGGCGATTTTGCCCACTTGGAGCCCCATTTTCAACCAATTTCACTGTACTACTCGACAAAAAACATGAATATTTCGCTAGAACTCCATTTTTTCTATCGAATGGGTGCAAGAAACCCCCCATTTATGAAATTCAACTATCCAGTACAGTGGTCAGAATTTAGCAATTTTGCCAATTTCACACAAATTTCAAAAGATGCCAATTTCCGAATAGGGTCCAGAATAAACAAGAAAGACATTCCTGGCACTAAAATGGCATTTCCTCTGGTAATTAGTCACGTCTCAAGGCCCCTCTTATATTCTTTTGCTTTCCACTTTGAATTTTTATTCTCATAAAAAATATAAGATTTACTGTTATGCAGACTACTGCATTAGTGTAAAAAATGGTATAAATATTATTGGTGCACTTGTGAAAGAATATTAGACTCACCAGTTGACGTGTATTGCACGCTTGGCACGATTTGTTTACTTTTGAAATTTGGTAAAAATTGAACATTTCTGCTACTTTGAGCTCAATTTCAAGGTACCTTTCATTGTAAAACCAGTTACGAAAATACAGTGCAAAATCACTGTTTTATTCCAAAAAAAATGGTCAAAGTTTTTTTTTTCTCATTATGCACTGTGTGCTGCAGGATTTTTTTTAGACTGTGCACACTGACCACATAGACCCATTCTTTCATATGAAGGCCTACCAGCTTTCTCCCACTAGATTTGAGGGCGCTAGAATTTAGGCGTACTAGTACGTCAAAAACCTTGGGTCGTAAGCCATACTAGTACGTCCGAAACCCTCAAAGGGTTAACAATTACACCGAGGCGCATTAAATGTTGTACAGTATTATGTTAATATAGATATATTGATGAATCCATCTATGATATTTTTCAAAATTACATAATAAACACGCTGCTGTTCAGAGGGGTAATGCCTGCTGTATTTTGGGCGCGCCCCCCAGTTCTGAAGAGCTGGACGAGATTTTCGCATCATAATCAGACAAACATGTAACACTATGTACTAGACATGTATCTCTCACACCTCATGTACTGTATATGCCATCTTTATACAGTGGACCCTCGCCTAACGAATGCATCGCATAACGTTAAATCCACCTAGCGATACATTTTAACGCAAAAATTTTGCCTCGGCTAGCACTAAAAAACTCGCTCAATGAGATTCGTTCGAGACGCGTCCACTTGTTCCGTGGGTGCCAGTGTTTACAAGCCAAGTGTTTACAAGGCTAATTTGTGTGTGATGTGGAGGGCAAACAGTAAAGCATGGGTCACTAGAGACCTTTTCTATGACTCGTTACACCATGCATTTGCCCCCACTGTGAAAAATTACCTCATGGAAAATAAATTGGACCTTAAATGCCTCCTGGTATTAGTGCTCCTGGTCATCCTTCAGACGTGGCAGAGTGACTTTCTGGGGACATGAGCTTCATTAAGGTCAAATTTTTGCCTCCTAATACCACTCCTCTCCTGCAGCCCATGGACCAGCAGGTCATTGCAAACTTCAAAAAACTCTACACAAAAGCTAAGTTTGAAAGGTGCTTTGTAGTGACCTCAGAAACTCAATTGACTCTACGAGAGTTTTGGAGAGATCACTTTAGCATCCTCAATTGTGTAAACATTATAGGTAAGGCTTGGGAGGAAGTGACTAAGAGGACCTTGAACTCTGCTTGGAAGAAACTGTGGCCAGAATGTGTAGACAAAAGGGGTTTTGAAGGATTTGAGGCTAACCCTGAGAAGCCTATGCCAGTTGTGAAATCAATTGTGGCATTGGGGAAGTCCTTGGGGTTGGAGGTTAGTGGGTGTTACGGCCCCCTGCCAAACAAGCGGTTAAATAGTTAACCTGTCGGCCGGCAGCACCTCTGGGTACGTCATCAAACCCAATGTGGGGACTGCTGAGCCGGCCTTAGAGTATTATGTACCTGAACACCTCACGGTACGCAGCTAAGCAGTATGTACCTCAACACCTCACGGTACGCACCGCAGCAGTAATTACCAGAACACCTTACAGTATAGATCTACTGGCAGTAGAGAGTATTCTCCTGCCCATCTTGTGGTATATCTACTGGCCTCTACTGGCGTTAGAGGAAGCGCTCACCGCAGCTCACTGAGTCTGATGGCCTCAGTTACTTGACGGCCGCACTCAGTGAGCTTGCAGCATGGTGTTCTGCTAGTAATTCATCGAACCTACTTGTGGTGTGTCAATTGGTCTTGAAGGCGGTAGATAGTACTCACCAGACCATATTACGGTGTACTTCTACCGGCCTTGGAGAGTATTTACAGGACTACCGGTGATGTCTGCAGACTCACCGCCTACGCTGGTCAACTGTGGGCCGGAGTCATCTGATGCTGTTTTAGTGGGACATTACATGAAGAAAAGGTTGGAGTGTTACACTGAACTGGGCTAGGACCGTAGTGTGACACTTAAGCAAGTATGATGGAGTGGAACACTGAGATACGCTACAGGACCGTAGTGGAACACTGAGAAGAAAAGGGTGTCGTGTGACCCTAAAGAAGGTCAGGTTGAAGTGTACAATGAATAGTGTCATGTGACTGGCCTCTGATAAGAAAGACGCTGTGGGTGATAGTGTGCGACGCAGAGACAAGGGTGTCAAGAGTGACACAGTAGAGATATTGTGTATGACGCAGAGAAAAGGGTGTCGTGTGACACGGAGAGTAGGAGTGTCGTGTGACACGGAGAGTAGGAGTGTCGTGTGACACAGAGAAAAGTGTGTCTAGTGGACACGGTTGAGCAGGAGCGTCATTACACGGAAGAAAGGGTGTCAAGTGACACAGTTGAGAGGGAGCGTCACAACACACCACGGATAAGTGTTGTGAGAGACACGGAGCGTCATAAGGAGTTGATTGTAATTTATTGTAAACATGTTACGTATAATTTATTATATTAGCATAGATATATATATAGTGACACAGTAGTGTCAAGAGAGTTGTAACCTGTGTAGGGTCACATATTTATTATTTAAGTAAAATGCTTATTACAATTTATTATTGTAACATGTATGTATATTTTAAATACCTCTAGACCAAAGATTGTGATTTTTATATTATATTAAAGATTAATTTATTTTAATGTGTATATATGTATCCCAAACTCTTTATTACAAAATGAGTAAAACTACCATCTAAAAGTCACTTTTTTTGTAATAGTGGGGAGGATGTGGAAGAGTTGGTGGAGGAGGACAATGAAGAACTAACCACTGATGAGCTGCAAGATCATCTTCAACAGCAAGAGGCCAGACCTGAGGAAACTGCTCCGGAGGAGGGGATAGAAAAATTTAGGAAGTTGCCTACTTCAAAGATTAAGGAAATGTGTGCAAAGTGGCTTGAAGTGCAAATCTTTTTTAATGAAAATCACCCTCACACAGCTATTGCAAGCCGTGCTGGTGACTATTACACTGACAATGTTGTGAACCACTTTTGGAAAGTCATAAAAGTACGGGAGGTACAGGCCTCTACGGACAGATATGTGGTGCGACAGAGGTCCAGTGACTCTCAAGCTGGTCCTTGTGGCATTAAAAGAAGAAGGGAAGTAACCCCAGAAAAGGACTTGCCACCCCAAGTCCTAATGGAAGGGGATTCCCCTTCTAAACATTAACACCATCCACACTCTCCCCTCCTCCCATCCCATCAATCATCACCAGATCTTCAATAAAGGTAAGTGTCATGTAGTTGTACATGCCTTCTTCAGTTTGTGTGTATTAAAATTAATATTTCATGTGGTAAAAAATTTCTTTTTCATACTTTGGGGTGTCAGGAACGGATTAATTTGATTTCCATTATTTCTTATGGGGAAAATTAATTCGGCTAACGATAATTTCGCCTAACGTTGAGCTCTCAGGAACGGATTAATATCGTTAAGCGAGGGTCCACTGTATCAACAATGTACTATCTCTTAAACCGTTTGTACCATATTATGTAATAAAATGTACCTATTGGTAAAAAAGAATGAAAAGCTGGGGTGGTAGGGGAAGTGAAATATTCAAACGGCATCAGGAAGAAATCCAAATATACTTCCTTGAAGCCTTTTTATCCACTTCTTCGAGGTTATGGGTCCCACAATTTACACCAGAGGTGGACCCCATCTACCTAAAATATAAACATGATAAATACAGCCCACAATAGAATAAATTAACACAAATACGAGATGTTTTTCCAGTTGTCTTGTCAGAGCGTCTGAGAAAATAACATTTTCTCTAGTTCAACACCAAAGAAAATGTGTACACAATAGTATTACTGAGGGGTAACTGCAGAAAATTATTACTTTCATATGCCTTTATTCAGAGCATCATTCCTTTCAAAAAATGGTGTGTTACACGAGAATGGGAGTGTTGCTCTTTATTTATTCTACTGTACCAATGTGGAGACAACTTGTACACAATGTAAAGTGTTCGTATTATGGTATAAGCTTCACCCTAATGGAAATAAGTCACTCTGACTTTTTTGGGTTATCCTAGGTAATAAATTCAGAAAGGTCCTGCTTTTTTGGAGTTTTGCCTTACGGCGTTCCATTAACACGGCAATCTCAAATTATGACCAAAACTTTCTATATGGCAAGCAGTCTCTCAAATACGGCACGTGCCACCTGATTTGCTTACATTCTCCATGAGCACATATCTCTATTATGTAATAATCACTCTTGGGCACATTAACCGTTTGACTGCTTTGGTCGTATACATATGTCTTACGAGCCAATGTGTTTGACACATATACAGTGGTCCATCACTTTTCGTAGTTCTCGGCAATCATAGATTTCGGAAATCATAGGGGTATTTTCATATAAACATGGGCTCGCTTATCATAGGTTGACTCGCGAGTAGTAGTTCGTCCGGGACGCGTACCCACGGGGCGGCAGCCAGTCTGGCATTGTTTACCAGTGAGCGAAGGTCCCCTCACGTGCTCCAGTGAAATATTTCATAATACAGTGGACCCCCGCATAACGATCACCTCTGAATGCGACCAATTATGTAAGTGTATTTATGTAAGTGCGTTTGTACGTGTATGTTTGGGGGTCTGAAATGGACTAATCTACTTCACAATATTCCTTATGGGAACAAATTCGGTCAGTACTGGCACCTGAACATACTTCTGGAGTGAAAAAATATCGTTAACCGGGGGTCCACTGTATTCCATTTATTTTAGTGCTTGCAAGTGCTAAATAAGCTACCATGGCTCCAAAGAAAGCTCCTAGTGCCAAGCCTGTGGTAAAGAAGGTGAGAAATACGATTGAATTTAAAAACATCATTGAACAATATGAAAGTGGTACAAGTGCGGCCGAAATGGGCAGGATGTATAAGAAACCCTACACAACCATATGTTCCATAGTGGTCAAGAAAAAGGAAATCAAGGATGCTGTTGTTGCAAAGGGGGTAACTATGCTGACAAAAATGAGATCACCAGTACTCAAAGAGATTGAGAAGTTATTATTGGTGTGGATAAATGAGAAACAATTAGCAGGAGATACTCTTATGACTTCGATTACTTGTGAAAAGGCTAGGCAGTTGCACAACGATCTGGTAAAGAAACTGCCTGAAAATAGTGGTGATGTGAGTGAATTTAAGGCCAGCAAAGGTTGGTTTGAGAGATTTAAGAACCGTACTGGCATACACAGTGTGGTAAGGCATGGTGAGGCTGCCAGTTCGGACCACAAGGCAGCTGAAAAATATGTGCATGAATTCAAGGAGTACATAGAGGCTGAAGGACTGAAACCTGAACAAGTGTTCAATTGTGACGAAACAGGCCTCTTTTGGGTGAAAATGCCAAAGAGGACCTTCATTACACAGGAGGAAAAGGCAATGCCAGGACACAAGCCTATGAAAGACAGGCTGACACTAATGTTCTGTGCTAATGCTAGTGGGGATTTCAAAGTGAAGCCATTAATAGTGTACCATTCTGAAAATCCCAGTGTGTTCAGGAAAAACAATGTTATGAAGAGTAAATTGTGTGTGTTTTGGAAATCTAATAGTAAGGCATGGGTCACGAGGGAAATTTTCGTCGAGTGGTTCAATGAAGTGTTTGGCCCTAGTGTGAAGAATTACCTCCTGGAAAAGAAATTGGATCTCAAGTGCCTGCTAGTAATGAACAATGCACCTGCTCATCCTCCAAACTTGGATGACCTAATTTTTGAGGAGTCTGGGTTTATCACAGTAAAGTTCTTGCCCCCGAATACCACTCCTCGCCTCCAGCCCATGGACCAGCAGGTCATTGCAAACTTTAAAAAACTCTACACGAAAGCAATGTTTCACAGGTGCTTGACTGTGGCCACAGACACTCACTTGACCCTAAGGGAATTTTGGAGAGAACACTTCAGCATCCTCCATTGCATAACCCTTATAGGTATGGCTTGGGAGGGAGTGACTACCAGGACTTTGAACTCTGCCTGGAGAAAATTGTGGCCAGATTGTGTCGACAAGAGGGATTTTGAAGGCTTTGGGACAGACCCTGATGAGCCTATGTCTGTTGTAAAATCAATTGTGGCACTGGGGAGTTCCATAGGGTTAGATGTGAGTTTGGAGGATGTGGAAGAATTGGTGGAAGACCACAACGAAGAGCTCACCACTGAGGAGCTGCAAGAGCTTCAGCAGGAACAGCAACAGATCGCAGCTCAGAATCTTGCTGCAGAGGAGGAGGAAGAGAGATGGAAGATGGTGCCTTCTTCAGAAATTTAAGAGATTTTTGCTATGTGGGGTAAGATGGAAAGCTTTATGGAGAAACATCACCCTGACAAGGTTGTTGCAAGCCATGTTGGCAACATGTACAGTGACAAAGTCTTGGCCCATTTTAGGGAAGTTTTAAAGAGACGCCAGAAACAGAGCTCTCTGGACAGTTATTTTGCGAGACAGGACTCCAGTGACTCTCAAGGTGGTCCTAGTGGCATTAAGGAACAGAGAAGAGAAGCAACCCCAGAAAAGCAATTGGTACCTGAGGTGTTGCTGGAAGGGGATTCCCCTTCCAAACTATAAACAATCCAATCTCTCTCATCCTCCAGTCTCCCATACACTAAGAAGAATCTCCAATAAAGGTAAGTGTTATGCTGTTAATGTTTCATTCATCATTTCCCATTGTATTGTTTATGTACTACATGTATATTTCATGTAAATTTTTTTTTTTTTAATACTTCTGGGTGTCAGGAACGGATTAATTGTATTTACATTATTTCTTATGGAGAAAATTGATTCGCAAATCGTAGATTTCGTTAATAGTGGCAGCTCCAGGAATGGATTAACTACGAAAAACAAGGGACCACTGTATACTAAAAAATTCTAGCAGCTTCAAATCAAGCAGGAGAAAGCTGGTAGGCCCACGTGTGAGAGAATGGGTCTGTGTGGTCAGTGTGCGCAGTATAAAAAAATCCTGCAGCACACAGTGCACGAGAAAAAAAAAAAACTTCGACCATGCTTTTGGATGAAAACACCGACTTTGAGGTGTATTTTCGTATAGTATTTATGGTTGTATTCTTGGTCTCATTTGATAGAATGGAAAACATGTTATAGAAATAGAAGTGATTTTGATTGGTTTTACTTGGAAAAGGATCTTGAAATAGAGCTCAAAGTGGCAGAAATGTTCGATTTTTGCCAATGTTCAAGAGTAAACAAATGACGTTAATGTCCAATAAATGTCCAAGTAGCTACGTATTCTAATATGCAGTCACGAATGGGCTGACATTATTTATACAATTATTACAATATTGCAGGAGTCTGCATAACAGTAAATCTTCTATTTTTTGTTTGAATAAAACTTCAAAACAGAAGGCAAGAGTATTATAAAAGTGGCCTGGAGACGTGACTGATGAACAGAGAAACTTATGTTAGTGCCAGGAATGCATTGTTCATTCTGAACCATATTTTGAAATTGACATTTTTTAATTTGCATGAAATTGGCCAAATTGCCAATTTCTGACCACTTTATTGGATAGTTGAAATTGGTAAATGGGCGGTTTCTTGTACTCAATCGTTATAACAAATGGAGTTCTAAAGAAATAATTATGAGTTTGGTGGACTGGAACAATGGAATTGGCCAATAATAGGGCTCAAATTGGGCGAAATTACTGATGCGTAAATGTCGCCGAGGTCGCTAACTTCGCGAGAACATAATTCCCTAAGTTTTCCATCAAATTTCGTACTTTTGGTGTCATTATCATTGGGAAAAGATTCTCTATCGTTCCATAAGAATTTTTTTTTTTTCAAATATTTTGCGACACCAGGAGACACGTCAGGATTTGGGGTTGTGACAGTCAAAGGGTTAAATGTCTAATTTTACGTCAATACTGACATTTTCATTAATCCATCTATCATATTTTCTTCAAAATTATATAAGAAACATGTTACATAGCATATAAACATGCTGTTTATATGCTATGGAGGTGTGGTTGCGGGGTGAAAGGAAAACATTCCGTAATACTGACAATAATCACTCTTGGGCACATTAAATGTCTTATTTTACATCAATATGGACATTTTCATTAATCCAACTATGACATTTTCTTCAAAATTATATAAGAAACATGTTACATAGCACATAAACATTCTGTTTAACCCTTTGAGGGTTTCGGACGTACTAGTACGGCTTACGATCCAGGGTTTTTGACGTACTAGTACGCCTAAATTCTAGCGCCCTCAAATCTAGTGGGAGAAAGCTGGTAGGCCTCCATATGAAAGAATGAGTCTATGTGGTCAGTGTGCACGGTATAAAAAAAATCCTGCAGCACACAGTGCATGAAAAAAAAAAAACTTTGACCGTTTTTTTTGGAATAAAACAGCGACTTGGCACTATATTTTCGTATGGTATTTATTGTTGTATTCTAGTTTTCTTGGTCTCATTTTATAGAATGAAAGGCATATCACAGAAATTGAGATGATTTTGACTGTTTTTACAATGAAAAGTACCTTGAAACTGAGGTCAAAGTAGCAGAAATGTTCGATTTTTACCAAAGTTCAAAAGTAAACAAATCATGCCAAGCGTCCAATACACGTCAACTGGTGAGTCTAATATTCTTTTGCAAGTGCGCCAATATGATTCATACCATTTTTTACACTAATGCAGTAGTCTGCATAGCAGTAAATCTTCTATTTTTTGTGAGAATAAAAATTCAAAGTGGACAGCAGAAGAATGTAAGAGGGGCCTTGAGATGTGACTAATGAACAGAGGAAATGTCATTTTAGTGCCAGGAATGTACAGTGGACCCCCGGTTAACGATATTTTTTCACTCCAGAAGTATGTTCAGGTGCCAGTACTGACCGAATTTGTTCCCCTAAGAAATATTGTGAAGTAGATTAGTCCATTTCAGACCCCCAAACATACATGTACAAACGCACTTACTTAAATACACTTACATAATTGGTCGCATTCGGAGGTAATCGTTATGCGGGGGTCCACTGTATTTCTTGTTTGTTCTGGACCCTATTCGGAAATTGGCATCTTTTGAAATTTGTGTGAAATTGGCAAAATTGCTAAATTCTGACCACTGTACTGGATAGTTGAAATTGGTAAATGGGTGGTTTCTTGCACTCATTCAATAGAAAAAATGGATTTCTAGGGAAATATTCATGTTTTTTGTCGACTAGTACAGTGGAACTGGCCGAAAATGGGGCTCAAAGTGGGCAAAATCGCCGATCCGTAAACATCGCCGAGACCGCTAACTTCGCGAGAGCATAATTCCGTAAGTTTTCCATCAAATTTCATATTTTTGGTGCCATTATGATCGGGAAAAGATTCTCTATCTTTTCATAAGATTTTTTTTTTTAAATTTGGCCGACCCTGAGAACGAGTCTCGGAGAGGGCCTGTCGACCCTCAAAGGGTTAAATACTATGGAGGTGTCGCAGCTAGGCGGAGGGAAAACATTACATCACTCCCCTTAATACATAACGCTTTTGTTTACAATTCTCGGCATGAATTATTCATTACTTCTCCCTTTGTTTATGATGGCATCTAAAGGTAGCTGTTAGAAACAATTAACCCTTTGACTGTTGCAACCCCAAATCCTGAAGTGTCTCCTGGTGTTGGGGAAAAAAAAAATTTCTTGTGAAATGATAGAGAATCTTTTCCCAATGGTAATAACACCAAAAGTACGAAATTTGGTCAAAAACCTACAGAATTACGCTCCCGTGAAGTCAGTGATCTCGGCGATATATACGCATCAGTGATTTTGCTGACTTTGAACCCTATTTTCAGCAAATTCCACTGTTCCAGTCAACCAAACAGCTATTTCTTTAGAACTCCATTTTTCCTATCAACTGAGTACAAGAAACCGCCCATTTACCGAATTCAACTACCCAATAAAGTGGTCAGAAATTGGCAATTTGGCCAATTTCACACAAATTAAAAAAGATGCCAATTTCAAAATAGGGTCCAGAATAAACAATGCAAACATTCTTGGCACTAAAATAACATATCCTCTGTTCATTAGTCACGTCTCCAGGCCCCTCTTATATTACTCTTACTTTCTATTTTGATTTTTTTATTCACACAAAAAATGGAAGATTTACTGTTATGCAGACTACTGCATTATTGTAAAAATGGTATAAATAATATCAGTGCACTAGTGAAAGAATATCAGACTCCCCAGTTGACGTGTATTGGATGTGTGGTGTGATTTGCTTACTCTTGAACATTGGTAAAAATCAAACATTTCCACTACTTTGAGCTCAATTTCAAGGTGATTTTCATCGTGAAACTAATCAAAATCATCTCTATGTTTTCTATCAAATGAGACCAAGAAAACGAGAATAAAACCATAAATAGTATAGGAAAATACACCTCAAAGTCAGCATTTTAATCCAAAAACACTGTCAGTTTTTTTTTCTCATTATGCACTGCGTGCTGCAAGATTTTTTTTTTACAGTGCGCACTGACCACACAGATCCATTATCTCACATGTGGGCCTACCAGCTTTCTCTTGCTTGATTTGAAGCCGCTAAAATTATTGGGTACATATACATCCAAAACACTGGCTCGTAAGATGTATATATACACCCGGAACAGTCAAAAAGGTTAAAATCAGTGAGCATGGTATGTCAATGGTAATAATATGGCTCTGGGCCACATTAAATATCGTGTAGGTATGTAGCACAGACTACGTACCTACATTATTATTTTTTTTTTTATTATCACACTGGCCGATTCCCACCAAGGCAGGGTGGCCCGAAAAAGAAAAACTTTCACCATCATTCACTCCATCACTGTCTTGCCAGAAGGGTGCTTTACACTACAGTTTTTAAACTGCAACATTAACACCCCTCCTTCAGAGTGCAGGCACTGTACTTCCCATCTCCAGGACTCAAGTCCGGCCTGCCGGTTTCCCTGAACCCCTTCATAAATGTTACTTTGCTCACACTCCAACAGCACGTCAAGTATTAAAAACCATTTGTCTCCATTCACTCCTATCAAACACGCTCACGCATGCCTGCTGGAAGTCCAAGCCCCTCGCACACAAAACCTCCTTTACCCCCTCTCTCCAACCTTTCCTAGGCCGACCCCTACCCCGCCTTCCTTCCACTACAGACTGATACACTCTTGAAGTCATTCTGTTTCGCTCCATTCTCTCTACATGTCCGAACCACCTCAACAACCCTTCCTCAGCCCTCTGGACAACAGTTTTGGTAATCCCGCACCTCCTCCTAACTTCCAAACTACGAATTCTCTGCATTATATTCACACCACACATTGCCCTCAGACATGACATCTCCACTGCCTCCAGCCTTCTCCTCGCTGCAACATTCATCACCCATGCCTCACACCCATATAAGAGCGTTGGTAAAACTATACTCTCATACATTCCCCTCTTTGCCTCCAAGGACAAAGTTCTTTGTCTCCACAGACTCCTAAGTGCACCACTCACTCTTTTCCCCTCATCAATTCTATGATTCACCTCATCTTTCATAGACCCATCCGCTGACACGTCCACTCCCAAATACAGTGGACCCCCGCATAGCGACCTTAATCCGTGCAAGAGGGCTGGCTGTTATGCGAAATGTTCGCTATGTGAATGAATTTTCCCCATAAGAAATAATGGAAATCAAATTAATCCGTGCAAGACACCCAAAAGTTTGAAAAAAAAAATTTTACCACATGAAATATACATTTTCCTACACACAAAGAGAAGGATACATGCACAATAGTAGAGTAGTACATGCACAATATATATTGTGCATGTACTACTCTACTAAATGAAGAATAAATGACACTTACCTTTATTGAAGATGCAGCAATGACTGATGAGACACTGTGTCCTGGGAGTGCCTTTTCCTCCTGAGTACTGTAGGTCCTGTTTGGTATTTTCTTCCAGAACAGGCCTTATCACACTGTGTATGTCACTACGATTCTTAAATCTCTCAAACCAACCTTTGCTGGCTCTAAATTCACCAATATGAGCACTAGTTCCAGGCATTTTCCCTGTTCACCTGGGTGTTAGTCGACTGGTGTGGGTTGCATCCTGGGAGACAAGATTAAGGACCCCAATGGAAATAAGTTAGACAGTCTTCGATGACACTGACTTTTTTGGGCTATCCTGGGTGGCAAATCCTCTGGGGTTAATTGTTTCTTGGTATTCTCAATAAGCCACACCAACAACGGTGCTACAGCAGCAGCAGCAGCAGCTGACGATGTTACAGCAGCAGCAGACGATGCTACAGCAGCAGCAGCAGCAGACGATGCTACAGCAGCAACAGACGATGCTACAGCAGCAGCAGACGATGCTACAGCAGCAACTGACGATGTTACAGCAGCAGCAGACGATGCTACAGCAGCAGCAGCAGCAGACGATGCTACAGCAGCAGCAGCAGCTGACGGTGGAACAGCAGCAACAGACGATGCTACAGCAGCAACAGACGATGCTACAGCAGCAGCAGACGATGCAACAGCAGCAGCAGATGATGCTACAGCAGAAGCAGACGGTACTACAGCAGCAGGAGCAGCTGACGGTGGTACAGCAGCAGCAGCTGACAGTGCAGCAGCAGCTGACGGTGATACAGCAGCAGCAGCAGCTGTACCAGCGATGGTTGATTGGGGTTTATTATACAACCTGGCCAGCTCGGAGACACGCACTCCACTTTCATACTTATCAATGATCTTTTTCTTCATCTCCATAGTAATTCTCACCCTTATTGCTGTAGGGTTGGCACTAGAAGCTTTCTTGGGGCCCATGGTCACTTATTTTCCAGAAAAAAATCACCAAAAACACTGTAATAATACAAAATGTTCCGATTGTATGCTTGGATGTTACCGCGGAGGCTGGCTGGTAAACAATGCCACCCGCGGAACATGTGAGCGTGGCTCAGGCCGCACATTGGACGCGTCTCGGACGAAGGCCGCTGAGCGGGTTTTTGTCCACTATGCGGGGCAAAATTTTAGCGATCAAAGCGTCCGCTATGCGGATTGTCCGTTATGCAAGGCGTCCGTTATGCGGGGGTCCACTGTATCTGAATACATTCACCTCCTCCATACTCTCTCCCTCCAATCTGATATTCAATCTTTCATCACCTAATCTTTTTGTTATCCTCATAACCTTACTCTTTCCTGTATTCACCTTTAATTTTCTTCTTTTGCACACCCTACCAAATTCATCCACCAATCTCTGCAACTTCTCTTCAGAATCTCCCAAGAGCACAGTGTCATCAGCAAAGAGCAGCTGTGACAACTCCCACTTTGTGTGTGATTCTTTATCTTTTAACTCCACGCCTCTTGCCAAGACCCTCGCATTTACTTCTCTTACAACCCCATCTATAAATATATTGAACAACCACGGTGACATCACACATCCTTGTCTAAGGCCTACTTTTACTGGGAAAAAATTTCCCTCTTTCCTACATACTCTAACTTGAGCCTCACTATCCTCGTAAAAAACTCTTCACTGCTTTCAGTAACCTACCTCCTACACCATACACTTGCAACATCTGCCACATTGCCCCCCTATCCACCTTGTCATACGCCTTTTCCAAATCCATAAATGCCACAAAGACCTCTTTAGCCTTATCTAAATACTGTTCACTTATATGTTTCACTGTAAACTTATAATTATATGTATGTGTACCTGTACCTAAATATGCCTCCACTCAGGGTGTCATTTCTTCTAAAAAATAATGTTACATGAGAATGGGAGTATTTCTCTTTATTTATTCTACTGTATCGATGTGGAGACAACTTGTACACAATGTAAAGTGACGAAAACCAGATGTGTTCATCTGGTTTGTTTACATTAAGTGTGGGTGGGGTGGGGTGGGGTGGGGAGGGCTGCCCTGGATGCCTACCATACTTCCCAAACCTGACTTCCTACAAATTAAACTCACCTCTCACCTACATGAAGACTGCAAATATTTTAAGGTAAGTAATGGGTGTACTGTGTATTTTACTTTTTATTGTTTTTAATACCTAGTTCTAGTGCTAATGTAATATATGTTAGTGCAAACTTGTTACCCGGCATTTATATGCATTTATTAGTGTAAAAAATGGCATTCTGCTTTCCGGCAGTAGCCTAGAACCTGACCTGCCATATAAGTGGGGCCCTACTGTACTACTCACCTCTCACCCTACATTAAGACTACAAATATTTTAAGGTAGGTAATGAACGTACTGTATATGCATTTTATCACTCTGGGGTGCTTAAATGTCGTAGTATATTACATGTGGGTGGGATGACCTACCATACCTCCTACACCTGACTTCCTACAAATGAATACTACTCACCTCTCACCCTACATTAAGATTACAAATATTTTAAGGTAAGTAATGAGTGTACTGTGTGTGTATTTTACTTTTTATTGTTTTTTAATGCCTAATTCTATTTCTAACTTAATATACGTTAGTGTAAACTTGTTATTTGGCATTTACATGCATTTACAAGTGGAAAAAATGGCATTCTGCTTTCTGGCGATTTCCGTTTTCCAGCAGTAACCTGGAACCTAACCTGCTGTATAAGAGGGGCCCTACTGTATTCTAAGAATCAAGAAAATGCACAAAAATACAAAACAGTAGTCAAGACAACACAGTTGAAAGTAACTACATTTACTCAAAGCACATACTATACAATAGGTGTCAATTTAGTGTAAAAATATATGTAATAGAAAACCACTAGAAAGGAAAGAAGAAAAAAGTAAAGTAAAATTCCTATTAGAACCCCTGATAAAGTTATTTCCAACAAAAGTGAATGCTGTCTGTCTTATGTGGATAAACTTTATAAGCAACTGTCTCATCTTAAGAAGTTGAATAGCCTAACTAATGATACCAAAGAAAACACAAGTCAAACCATCTTATGAAACTTGTTAATAACTGCACAAGCCAATGACCACCTTCTACCCTTTCTTTGTTGTTATTCTACTTTTGGGTAAGTTAGTAATTATTAAGTTATAGGTAAATTTGTAGTGAGGGGCAAATGAGACCATATGAAGCAGCATTTGAGACCTCCAATATTAACCATTTAATATATCATGCAGTGTTTCATGCAGAACTGGTTCTCTTGTCTGCAGGACAATGTGCATGTCTTAGAGCAAGGTTGCAGAACTCTGAAGAGGATATGGTGAATGCCTAGATAGCACTCTCAAGAGGTGTGTCATGAAGAGATGCAATGAAACAATACAAGATACCTAAGACAAGTTTGCAGCATCATTTCGCTGGAAGGTCGAAATCACCTCATCAATGAGTTGAGCAACTTGTCAAAGATTACTTGAATCACAATCAGAGAGTTATACCAAAGTTTGCTGAGAATTTTCCAAGCACTGATTGGACACACGGATTCCTGAAGAGAAATGTGGATTTGCTATCGACTAGCATCTGGCTAAACATCATGAAAGCAGTAAATTTGGGCCTAGAGATGAGAGAATGGGTCTATGTGGTAAGTTGTATCGTATAAAAAACATCCTGCAGCAAGCAGTGCATAATGGAAAAAATGCAACTGTCTTTTTGGTTTAAAAAGTGATTTTGAATTGCATTTTCACATGGTTTATATGGTTGTATTCTGGATTTCTTTGTCTCATTTGATAGAATGGAAGATATACTACAGAAATACAGATGATTTTAATTGGTTTCAGGACTGAAAGTAGCTTGAAATTGAGCTCAAAGTAGCGGAAATGTTCAATTTTTGCTGATATTCCAGAGTACACAAATTATGTCACTCATCCAATACGTGTCCAACTGGTTGGTCTAATGTGTGTCCACAAATGCGCTGACATTATTTAACCCTTTGACTGTTTCGGTCGTATATATACGTCTTACAAGCCACCGTGTTTGATGTACATATACTCAAAAATTCTAGCGGCTTCAAATCAAGCAGGAGAAAGCTGGTAGGCTCACATGTGAGAGAATGGGTCTGTGTGGTCAGTGTGCACCATATAAAAAAAATCCTGCAGCACACAGTGCATGAGACAAAAAAAAAAAACTCTGTGTTTTTTAATTAAAACGCCAACTTTGTGGTCTATTTTCATATAGTATTTATGGTTGTATTCTCGTTTTCTTGGTTTCATTTGATAGAATGGAAAACATATTATAGAAATAGAAATGATTTTGATTGGTTTTACTATGAAAAGAACCTTGAAATGGAGCTCAAATTATGGGAAATGTTTGATTTTTGCCGATGATCAAAAGTAAACAAACGATGTCATTGTCCAATAAATGTCCAACTAGCCATTCTAATATGCAGTCATTAATGGGTTGACATTATTTATACAATTTTACAATATTGCAGTAGTCTCTCAGTAGTAGTAACCAGTTACCAGTCTCAGTAGTAACCAGTTACCAGTAACCGTCCGTTGACTCAACGACCAACCGTCTTGAGTCACGGTCTTCATATTGTGCTGAGCTGACACTATTTCAAAACACCCACTACGGGGTACTCTCAGTAGTAGTAACCAGTTACCAGTCTCAGTAGTAACCAGTTACCAGTAACCGTCCGTTGACTCAACGACCAACCGTCTTGAGTCACGGTCTTCATATTGTGCTGAGCTGACACTATTTCAAAACACCCACTACGGGGTACTGGCGAGCCGCCTAGCCAGTTTTTACGAGTGTAACCAAGGAGATAGGTACGGCTGGCAAGAGCTCTGTCCACATAACAGTAATTATACGTATAACAGCCTACGTGAGTATTTCTACCCTAATCCACGTATCGAACTCTCACATGATAAGTCTACATAACTGTAAATCTTCTATTTTTTGTTTGAATAAAAATTCAAAACAGAAAGCAAAAGTAATATCAGAGGGGCCTGGAGACATGACTGATGAACAAAGAAAATGTTATTTTAGTGCCAGGAATCTCTGCAATGTTCATTCTGGACCCTATTTTGAAATTGGCATATTTTTTAAGTTGCATGAAATTGGCCAAGTTGCAAATTTCTGACCACACTATTGGGCAATTGAAATTGGTAAATGGGCAGTTTCTTGTACTCAATCAATAGAACAAATGGAGTTCTAAAGAAATAGCTATGAATTTGGTCAACTGGAACAATGGAATTAGCTGAAAATAGGGCTCAAAGTGGGTGAAATCGCCGATTTGTAAATATCGCCAAGGTCGCTAACTTCGCGAGAGCGTAATTCCATACGTTTTCCATCAAATTTCATTTTTTTTTATGTAATTACCATCAGGAAAAGATTCTGTATCATTTCATAAGAAATTTTTTTTTTCCAAAAAATTTTTGACACCAGGAGACACCTCAGGATTTGGGGTTGCGACAGTCAAAGGGTTAAGCAATTATTACAGAAATGCAGAACAATAACTCTTCTATTTTTTCTGTGAATAAAAATTCAAAATGAAAAGTAAGCATAATATAGGAGAGGTCTGGGGACAGAACTAATAAACAGGAATATTTTTTTTTAATGCCAGGAATGTCTACAGTATTTATTCAGGACCCTATTTTTAAACTGACAATTTTTTAATTATGTGTGCAATTGGCCAAATTACCAATTTCTGATCACTTTATTAGATAGTTGAAATAGGTAAATGGGCAGTTTCTTGTACTCTATCAATAGAAGGAATACTACTAGCAAAATAGCCATGAGTCTGGTAGATTAGAACAATGGAATTGGCCAAAAATAGGGCTCAAATTGGGCAAAATTGCCAATGTGTAAATATTGCTGAGACAGCTAAATCTGTGAGAGTGTAATTCCGTAAGTTTTCCAACAAATTTCATACTTTTAGTTTTATTTCCTTTGGAAAAAGATTCTCTATCGTTTAAAAAAAAATAACTTTTTTTTTTAATTCTTCAACCCTGAGAGCAAGTCTGAGATCAGAAGTCTTGATCCTGACAGAGTCAAAAGTGAAAAACAGGGCAATTCTCTTTACGGTGCTAACCTGGAACCTAATCTGCTATATAAACGGGCCCTACTGTACTAGTACCAGAGCCAAAACCAACAATGACAGTACTACTGGTACCAAAACCAAAACTAACAATGATAGCAGTACTGATACCAGAGCCAAAACCAACAATGACTGCAGTATTGGTGTCAGAACCAAAACCAACCATGACAGCAGTACTGGTACCAGAGCCAAAAACCAACAATGATGGCAGTACTGGTACCAGAGCTAAAACCAACAATGACAACAGTACTGGTACAAGAACCAAAATCAACAATGATGGCAGTACTGGTATCAGAGCCAAAACCAACAATAACAGCAGCACCAGAACCAGAGCCAGAATCTAGTGACAGCATCAACACTGACTCCAGTGTGGTCACCAGCTTCATTAGTATGACCATCTGCACAAACTCTTAAAACCACCAAGGTCACCAACACCAGCATCTCCAGAACTAGCGACAGGACTAATAACAAACGCCTCTAGTATCAGCTCTGGATCCATCAGCACCAGTTTCAGCACTGGGAGCCATCAACATGGGTTACTCCGATGGTATCATTTCTATCACTTGTCTTCGTTTTGTGGCCTATGCCAGACTGATCTTGGCGAGGTCAAAAAGCCAGACATAAAAGGGTCTTTATTTGATGTAGGGATGCTGGCCAGTGGCTCTGTGATCTTTAAGAATACAACCAACACTCTTGTATGGGTGTGAAGCATGGTGATGAATGTTGAAATGAGGAGAAGGCTGGAGGCAATGGAGATGTCATGTCTGCAGACAATGTGTGGTGTAAATATAATGCAGAGAATTCATAGTTTGGAAATTAGGTGTAGGATTACCAAAACTATTATTCAGAGGGCTGAGGAGGGGTTAAGGTGGTTCGGACATGTAGAGAGAATGGAACAAAACAGAATGACTTCGAGGGTGTATAAATCTGTTGTGGAGGGAAGGCGGGGTAGGGGTCGGCCTAGGAAGGGTTGGAGGGAAGGAGTAAAGGAGGTTTTGTGTGCGAGGGGCTTGGACTTCCAGCAAGCGTGCGTGAGTGTATTTGATAGGAGTGAATGGAAACAAGTGGTTTTTAATACTTGACGTGCTGTTGAAGTGTGAGCAAAGTAACATTTATGAAGGGATTCAGGGAAACCGGAAGGCCGGACTTAAGTCCTGGAGATGGGAATTACAGTGTCTACACTGTGAAGGAGGGGGTGTTGATGTTGCAGTTTTATAACTGTACTGTAAAGCACCCCTCTGGCAAGACAGTGATGGAGTGAATGATGATGAAAGTTTTTCTTTTTTGGGCCACCCTGCCTTGGTGGGAATCAGCTGATGTGTTAATAAAATAAAAAAATAACCATGTCCTTTTTGCATGTGCAAAAGTTAAGGGTGATTCTGCACTGCAGTACTTCTGTCTCCCACAGAGACCAATACACATTAAACATGTGCTAGTTCTGTATATCCAACACTCTCACATGAAATAAAATTAGGATATTCCATGTGGCTTTCACACAGTGGATAATCCACATCCTAGCTTTCCATATCTTGCAGGTTTATGGGGGATTTGGAGGTAGTGGTTTGGTGTGGGATTGTGGTGGTGGATGTTATGGGAGGGAGTAGTAGTTGAGCAATGTGATGTTGTGGTGGTAGACGAGTGGTAGTGGACCTATAGCAGATGATACAGTGAGCCCTCGGGTAACGGTATTAATCCGTTCCAGAGAGCTTGCCTTTAACCAATTTTGCCGTCAGCCGAATTAATTTTCCCCAAAACAAATAATGGAAATCCAATATTTTGACACAAAAACGTGCCGCTATCCAATTTTGGCGTTAGCCGATGCCACCATTACCCAAGGGTCCACTGTATATGGTGTACTGTAGGTCATCACCCACCATTACTTAAGCAACATTTTATTTCCATCCCACTTATTCACTGCTTTTGTTATCACAGTTTCTCTTAGTGGATATTTTCCTCCAACTTTTAGCTTTGATTTCTACGAAAAGTTCACTAAATTTAGCTTACTGCGTATTTTTATGGCTGACAACTGTGCCTGGGGCAAGAGATGTACACAACGGGTAGGTAGAGGTGTATGTGTGAGGCCTACGATGGGGAGAGAAAAAGAGCTATTGATCCCCTCTCTGCTATATTACCAAACTACTTTTGTTTTTCAGCACCAACATGCACAGATATACTCACTTCAGTCTCTACATGAGCTAATTTATGTGTATGTATCTGATATGTATGTATCTGATTTATCAACTGTCTACTTATTGCCTGTCTTCCACATAATGAAGCCAAGTATTACAAACAGTAAAATGGTACAATACAAGCAGCAAAGTCGAGTGGTGTAAGTGGTAGAACCAAACACAAATATGCAATCATCAGAACAGAGATGCATGTATAAAGGACAGAGAGATACCAGCAGCAAAATAAAACAAGAGAAACAGAAGTAGAGCCAGACATGAGACACATTTGGTAAAGATAATTACAAAGAGGTAAACAGCACTATGATAAAGTAAAAATAACCAACAAGAAAAATAGAAATACTCACAGGTCAATCAGAGGAAGTTCAGTGGCCTGTAGAATATTGAGGTAGATGCATTTGCTAACAAGCTTTTTGGAGTATTTAGCCATCAACCTGCAACAGAAAGATAAATAACAAGTTTTATAACTTTCAATAAGCAAAGAAATAGAGTATATACATGTAATATAAAACTGTATTTTGTTCCAATAACCTATAGTGTCCAACATCCAGTTACCTGTAAGTTTACTAAAAAAGTGTAAAAATTAATTTAAAATATTTACTGTTGTGGCAAGGAAGGCTAATAAGGGCTTGTTTCAGTCTGGAGTGGGATACCTAAAGGTTCTCCAATGATGATTTTGGGGGTTACTACCCCATGACCTGGTCCTAGACTAGGCCTACTGGTTGATGACTGGAGTAACCAAGCTGTTGGTATTAGACATACATAGACTAACATATGTACCATGAGCCCAGGATACATACAGGATATTGCAAGAAACCCAAAATATTTCTATTCCCATGCAAAATCTAAGCTCAGAACTACCTGAAGAATTGGACCATTATTGACAGGAGACTCATATACTGATGATGAACAGTAAATGAGTGAAATCCTGAAAAACAGTACGAGTCGGTGTTCAGCAACCCACTAAATAACAGCAAGGTAGAAAATGCAAAAAAATATTTTTCACTCCAGCAGAAGGCCGTGCAGACCAACTAACTGACATTAGTTCAAATCCCATAGATTTTGAAAAATGGACAACATGCTCACTCACTCAGCACCTGAACCAGATTCATGTAATGCTCTATTTATAAAGAAGTGCAAACTACCACTAGAACGAGCCCTAAGTATTCTTTGGAGAAAGAGCTTAGATCTAGGTGAAATACCAGAAGCCTTAAAGAGTGCAGACATAGCTCCTTTGCATAAGGGAGGTAGTAGAGCACTAGCTAAAAATTACAGACCAGTAGCCCTAACTTCTCACATGATAAAAATCTTCGAAAGAGTGATGAGACAGCAGATTACAAATTTCATGGATCAGCACAAGCAGCATAACCCAAACCATTATGGTTTTAGAGCAGAACAATCATGCCTTGTCACAGCTGCTGACCCATTATGACAGAATTATGGAGGCACTGGAAGATGACCAAAACACAAATGCGATTTACATAGATTTTGCAAAGGCGCTTGACAAATGTGATCATGGAGTGATAGCGCATGAAGGCCATGGATTTTCAGCTTCCTAACACACAGAACACAAACAGTAGTAGTGAAAAGGGCAAGATCTAGCATCAGCAAGGTCAAAAGCTCAGTGCCCCAAGGCACTGTCCTGGAAAGAATGAAGAACTCAAAAGGAACACTATAAACAAAACTCAAGAGGGTCACAACGAAAGGAACACGTAAAAGACTTGGGAATAATTATGTCAGCGGACCTTTCTTTTAAAAACCATAACAAGACAAAGATCACGACAGCCAGGAAGGTGACGGGGTGGGTATTGAGAACTTTCAAAACAAGGGAAATAATGCCGATGGTGATACTCTTCAACTCTCTAGTACTCCCTCATTTAGAATATTGCTGTGCTGATGGCCCCCATTCAGAGCAAGGGAAATATCAGACCTGGAACAAATAGAGATTTTTTACGGCTCACACTGAGCCAGTAAGCACCTAAATTACTGGGCCCACCTTCAAGTCTTGAACATGTACTCATTGGAGCGGGAGAGAGAGAGATACATGATAACATATACCTGGA
The DNA here is from genome assembly GCF_038502225.1 of Cherax quadricarinatus. Taxonomy (NCBI): domain Eukaryota; kingdom Metazoa; phylum Arthropoda; class Malacostraca; order Decapoda; family Parastacidae; genus Cherax; species Cherax quadricarinatus. The sequence continues at coordinate 17,541,372 of NC_091296.1, forward strand.
AAGTACTTGAAGACCTGGTCCCAAATCTGCACACTGCCATAGCAACATACTGGAGTGAGAGATATGGGAGGAAGTGCAAAATAAACCCAACACGGAGTACGGGTGAGGTGGGGACAATGAGGGAACACTATATCAACATCCGGGGTCCCAGACTATTCAACATCTTACCAGAAGATATCAGAAATACAGCTGGAACAAGTGTAGAAGCCTTCAATAGGAAACTGGACAAGTATCTTCAACCAGGCTATGTGGGGCAGTGGGCCTCCAGCAGCAACAGCCTGCCAGGCAAGCAGCAGACGAGCCTGGCCCAAGGCCAGGCTCCGATAGTAGTGAAATTGTAACCCCAAAATGACTGAGGAAATTATTCAGTTCCTTTCTAAAGACAGCAAGGGTTCAGTGGTAATTTCCCTAATGCATGAAGGAATGGTGCTGAAGAGACTTGGTCCCTGTACACTTCTTGAGATATCTCTTAATATACTCACTGCACCCCTGGTTTTCATTTCAGTATTTTGCACCATCTGCCAAGCCTCTTGTGGGACCAGTTCCTCAAAAAAATTTTAATGTATGAAATCACTATAAAAAACTTTCAGGTATTTAGTATTCTACAGAGGAACCTAGACAAAGGTGACATCCCACAGTCATTAGAAGCTACCAATATGGCCCCACTTCACAAAAGTAGCAGTAAAGCAAGCACAAAAAAATACAGACAACAAATATCGCTAAATTTCACACATTATCGAAATCACTGAATGAGTCCTAAGAAGTAAGAACACCAATCACATGGAATCTCATAAACTGCATAATCCAGTGCAGTATGAGTTTAGAGCAGGTTGCTCTTGCTTTTCACAACTGCTAGATCATTATGACATGGTCTCAGATGCACTGGAACACAAGCTAAATGCTGATGCAATACAATTTGCAAAAGCCTTCAAGAAGTACGATCAACATGTGATAAACAGAATAAGTACAAGAGGAAAAACTGGTGAAGTGGACAGATGAATATCTGATTTCCAAACAGAACCCAGAGAGTAGTGATAAACAGAATGAAGTCTGAGGTTGCCTCAGTGAAAAGCTTTGTTTTTCAAGGTAAAGCACTCACCCCACTCATTTCTCGTTCTTATATCTAACATATACAAGAACATATATCACAGCACTAATAACACCAAAATCTCAATGTGAATGGCATCTGTTAAAGACAGCAAATCTTTGAGCAGATATAAATCAAGTTTATTCAGTGTACCTCAGACAATATGATGATCAATGGCAACAAGTTTCAGTTTCTCCATTATGGGAGAATGGAGGAAATAAGAACTGAAACAGAGTACAGGACAAACTCAAATAGAGCTAAAGCTCCATGTGCAAAATTTTGGGGATGATGGTGTCAGAAGATCTCTTATTCATGTATCACAACAATGTTGCTATTGCTACCACAAGGAAAATGGTAGGCTGGATAACTAGAATTTTCTAGGCAAAGAGATGCAAGCCAATGATAATACAGTGGGACCTTGACTTACAAGTGCCCCAACATATGAGTTTTTCAAGATACGAGCCGTCACTCGATCGATTTTTTGCTCTGGGTTATGAGGCAAAATCCGAGTTACGAGCGAGCTTCCCCCCAAGGGAGGTTCCTTGATGCTGGTGAAGGGAATTGGATCTGTGCTCCAGTTCCCTAAATTAAGCCTGAATACCTTCCAGCCCCTTCCAGTCAGTACAGAATGGGTCTTAGCACTTGGTGTATGCAGTATTAAAAAAATCTGGGAACACTTAGTACCTTCTGGGAGCACCAGTTCAATCGAGCGCCAGCTAGAGCAAATAGCATGGCAAACACCAGGGATTCACTGATGTTATGTCATATTAACACTCCCTTTTTAAGAGGAAAGTGATGGATGTGGCCACAAGTGGTCAAAGAAATATCAAAAACCTCAATAATAACCCATGTATAACATTTGTGCAACATCCTTTCATTTTTGATACCAGTGGTAGTGTCATCCTGCTAGAATGTACTATAAACTATGCCCTAAGTACAGAGAAATGATTCTGGAACGTGTAATACGTGTTTGGCAGGCTGGCCGGCTGGCTTTGGCTGTTTGTCTGTATCTGTCTCTATCTCTGTCTCTCATATGTACACATAAGTACAGTTATAATACATAGTGTAAATTACCTAGGATAACCCAAAAATTCCAGGCAAAGTGCTATACAGTGCTTGTAGATATAAGACATAATAAGCACTGTCACTTCTGCGTTGTGTAATACCTGTTGGTTTATGAGCCGCTCTCTAAGACTGAGAGACAAGCAGACATAAAGACGCACACACACAGGCAGACAGAAAGACAGATAAGCAGAGCTAGACAGACAGACAAGTTTGTGTGTAACAGTGAAAACAAATACTGCCAGGGTTCCCTGCAGCAGTGCTTTATCATCAAGTGTCACTCCACTGCTTACCCTGTCCGCAGTTTAGTGACTCATCATACACACCATGCTTCAAGAAGTTTCATATGTATACTCCAGCATGTCTAAAACATTGCTAAGACCTATAAATACTTTGTACATATTTCTAGACAATAGTAAATGACCGAGGCAGGTGAAAATATTCACCTGTTGGTGTGATTGTGACTATTTGAGTATTATTTCAGTATCTAATATTAGTGTCCGAACAAAGATTGGCTATGAAATCACCAGAACTATTATAAACTGTAATTATCAGAACATAAAAATTATATAAATTAAAATAAAAACTAGAAAAAAAAGGTACATCAGCAACACTTCTGCAGGCGGCAGGACTCCATGTTGCTGTCAGGTGAGCATCCAGCGCCAACTTCGCGGTCTTGTATTTCAATAAGTTCTGGTCCTAAATATTTTTTTTTGTCTCATAATACACAAAATTTCCCTAAAAAAAAAAAAAATCGGAGCGCTGCGTGAGTGAACATAGATCTACGTTTGGACAGTTTAAGGGTTAACATGACTCATGAAATCGTAATGACACGATTGCAAACAAACCATACCCCGGCCGGGATTGAACCTGTGGTTAGAGTCTCTCAAAACTCCAGACCGTCGCGTTAGCCACTAGACCAGCTAGCCACAATAAGATTCGTCCAACTAGGTATATTTCTACACCATAGGAAGGTTAGCACAGGCACCACTGTGACCACAAATGCAAGTTTTTACAGACGAATCTCCAGGTAGTGTGGCCGTGACGAACTCTAGCTCAAGTCCCCTCACTGCCGTCAACATGACTCACGAAATCGTAATGACACGATTGCAAACAAACCATACCCCAGCCGGGATTGAACCCGCGGTTAGAGAGTCTCAAAACTCCAGACCGTCGCGTTAGCCACTAGACCAGCTAGCCACAATAAGATTCGTCCAACTAGGTATATTTCTACACCATAGGAAGGTTAGCACAGGCACCACTGTGACCACAAATGCAAGTTTTTACAGACGAATCTCCAGCTAGCGTGGCCGTGACGAACTGTACTCAAGTCCCCTCACTGCCTGTTAGCCTGTGCTAACCTTCCTATGGTGTAGAAATATACCTAGTTGGACGAATCTTATTGTGGCTAGCTGGTCTAGTGGCTAACGTGACGGTCTGGAGTTTTGAGACTCTCTAACCGCGGGTTCAATCCCGGCCAGGGTATGGTTTAAGGGTTAAGTTCAGCGATAAAGTGTAGCATTAAGAGTGAAGCAAGTAAATCAGGGAAAAGTGAAGTGAAAAAAAATAAAATACAAACTGTAGCAGTTAAGTTCAGTGATAAAGTGTAGCAAGTAAGTTAAGTGATAGAAAAAGGATGAAATGAAATGAACTCCTCCAATGCTATTGTTGCTCTTTATAGGGCCAGTGACAGCATATGCCACTCTGCCTATCTTTTCCACCCTCAACCTCTGCCAGCATCTCTTCTCCAAGGTAAATATGTACGTACACTTTATAAAACCAGTTTATTTCTTTACATTCTCTATTATGTTTTATTATGTTTTTATACAATATTTCTAATTTATAAATACAGTGGACCCCCGCATAACGATCACCTCCGAATGCGACCAATTATGTAAGTGTATTTATGTAAGTGCGTTTGTACATGTATGTTTGGGGGTCTGAAATGGACTAATCTACTTCAGAATATTCCTTACGGGAACAAATTCGGTCAGTACTGGCACCTGAACATACTTCTGGAGTGAAAAAATATCGTTAACCGGGGGTCCACTGTACATTGTTTTAGCATTTTCCTTATGAAATTAGTGATTTAGTAAAGTTAGCCTCACAAACACTCCATTTTCTCTTATAACAAGAGCATGGGAAGATATGGTCAGAGCGGGAGCAGGAATGGCTGCCACCACTCACCTCATAATGACACTTTATTCATTCTAGAGTATATACAGTGGTACCTCGAGTTACGAACTTAATTCGTTCCAGAAGACTGTTCGAGTGCTGATACCGAATGAATTTGTTCCCACAAGGAATAATGTAAATTAGATTAGTCCATTTCAGACCTCCAAAAATACTCTTACAAAAGCACTTACATAACTGTTTGAGTTGGGAGCTGTTCGAAACTCGAGGTACCACTGTATCATGTTTCTATGTTATTTATATTTTTTATTATGTTATATTAGATCAGTTGTGATAGATTAATAAACCATAGAGTTGATATTAATGTTATATTGAAGTATTTTGTCCTGCCTCCCAAGAGCAGGAATTCTGCTGGAAAGGATTAATGGCACTTCAGTTAATTTAAATAAGGAAAATTGATTTGATATACGTACGGGCAAACTGAGTTATGATCTAGGTCATGGAACAGATTAAACTCATAAGTCGAGGTTCCACTGTACTTTTTAAGTCACTTGTTCTCCCAAGACTGAAATACCATACTGCTGTACATTAACCCTTTCAGGGCCCAGAGGCCAAATTTCAAAGTGTGCACCAAGGTCCAAGAATTTTCAAAAAATAATTTTGTTATTTTTTCTTATGAAATGGTAGAGAATCTTTTTCTGACGGTAATAAAACAAAAAGTACAAAATTTGATGGAAGATTGACGAAATTATGCTCTTACGAATTTTGCTGCGTCGGCGATATTTACGCAGCGGCGATTTTGCCGACTTTGACTTCCATTTTAGGCCAATTACGGTAGTCCAGTCAACCAAATTCTTAGCTATTTTACTAGTATTACTTCTATTCTATCGACTGAGCACAAGAAATCGCCAAGTCAACTGCTTCAACAACAAAATAAAGTAACCGGAAATTGGTAATTTGGCCAATTTAATGCAAAGTTCAAAATATTCCAATTTCAAAATAGGGTCCAAAATAAACAATACAGGCATTCCTGGCACTAAACTAACATTTCCTCTGTTCATTAGTTATGTCTTCAGACTTTACAAATGAATTCCATTTTGATTTTTTATTCACATAATGAATTTTTATTCAAACCAAAAAATAGAAGATTTACTGTTATGCAATACTGTAATAATTGTAAAAATAATATCACCACATTTGTGAATGTGTATTAGACCCACCAGCTGTCATGTATTAGCCTTTTGAGGTCATTTGTTTACTCTTGAACATCGGCAAAAATTTAACATTTCTGCTAATTTGAGCTCAGTTTCAAGCCATTTCCAGTACTAAACCAATCAAAATCATCTCTACCACTGTAGTATATCTTCCATTCTATCAAATGAGACCTAGAAATTGTAAATACAACTATAAAAAACATATGAAAAAACAATGCAAAGTCGCTGTTTTAATCGAAAATTACGGTCTCAGGTTTTTTCTCTCTCATTATGCACTGTGTGCTGCAGGATTTGTTTTATGTGCTGCACACATGCCACATAGATGTATTCTCTCATATCTAGGCCCAAATTTACTGCTCACAGGTTATCAGAGTGAGCTGAGCTCATGGCGTAGATCTACGGTTTGGGCCCTCAACGTAAAGCCGTAGATCTACAGCAGAGACCCTGAAAGGGTTAATGCCTCCCTTCAAGGCAGGCAAGACTGTTGAACTAGAAAACAGAGAACTTTCATTACCAGTATACATTCAAACATCTGAACTACTTACTGAGGATGCTTACGTTTCTTCAATTTTATTCCTTGAAACATATGGAAGAAAGGTGTATCATAATTTATGCCTGGAAAATTCTGGTGGGGCTGGTCCTCAAAATTACCCCAGGGCCTATGCCAGTGGTATTCATTGTGCAGCTCGCAATGACTCAATTCACGGCTCATGTCTACTTTTTCTCATTTACTATATTGCACTAGCAGCTCAGTACTACTTAATTTAGTTGAGTTACGCTAACTTGCAGTAGCTGCGGCTCTCTCAATCAATGTGTTTAACCGAAGTGGCTCTCTTGCAAAAATTAGTGAATAACACTGGCCTATGCGATGGGGGTTCAGCCAGTACATTGGTCTGGGGCCTGGCTGTGAATATCTGAAGGAGCCCCATAGCCACAGATGTTTTATTTTGATTTTTTCATTTGATTTTTTTTTTTTGGCAATTTCAACTACAGTGGAACCTCTACTTGCGAGCGCATCCAAGTGCGAGTTTTTCCAAATACGAGCAGTCAATGGGTTGATTTTTTGCTTCTATACGCGAGCAAAATTTCCATAAGCGAGCAGACCTCAAGGCAGGTTCCTTGACACTGGTGAGGGGCTCTTGTTCTTGATCTAGGGAATTGTATCTCATTTGTTTGTTGGACTATCTTATTGAAACTTGGGCAATGCATGATGGAAAGATGCTTCTTAACCCCTTGACTGTCACAACCCCCAATCCTGAGGTGTCTCCTGGTGTCGCAAAATTTCCAAAATTAAAAAAAAAAAAAAAAAAAAAAAAAAAAAAAAAAAAAATATTGTGAAATGATAGAGAATCTTTTCCCGAGTGCAATGACACCAAAAGTACAAAATTTGATGGAAAACTGATGTAATTACACTCTCGCAAAATTAGCGACCTAGGCGATATTTACAAATCAGTTATTTCGCCCACTTTGAGCCCTATTTTCGGCTAATTCCGTTGTTCCAGTCGATCAAACTCATAGCTGTTTCTTTAGAACTCCATTTTTTTCTATCGGGTGAGTATAAGAAACTGCCTATTTACCGATTTCAACTACCCAACAATGTGGTCAAAATTTTGCAATTTGGCCAATTTCACGAAAATTAAAAAATATGACAATTTCAAAATAGGGTCCAGAATGAACAATGCAGACATTCCTGGCTCTAAAATAACATTTTCTTTGTTCATCAGTCATGTCTCCAGGCCCCTCTGATATTACTCTTGGTTTCTATTTTGAATTTTTATTCAAACAAAATATAGAAGATTTACTGTTATGCAGACTACTACAATACTGTAATAATTGTACAAATAATGTCAACCCATTCATGACTGCATATTAGAATGGCTAGTTGGACATTTACTGGACAATGACATCATTTGTTTACTTTTGAACATCGGCAAAAATCAAACATTTCCCCTACTTTGAGCTCCATTTCCATGTTCTTTTTATATTAAAACCAATCAAAATCACCTCTATTTCTATAATATGTTTTTACATTCTATCAAATGAGACCAAGAAAATGAGAATACAACCATAAATACTATACGAAAATAGTCCACAAAGTCGGCATTTTAATTAAAAAAAAAAAAAAACACACGGTAGGAGTTTTTTTTTCTCATTACGCACTGCGTGCTCCAGGATTTTTTTTATATGGTGCACACTGATCACACAGACCCATTCTCTCACATGTGGGCCTACCAGCTTTCTCGTGCTTGATTTGAAGCCGCTAGAATTTATGAGTATATATACGTCATACACGGTACCTCGTAAGACGTATATACGTATACGACCGAAACAGTCAAAGGGTTAATGTACACCAAAAATGAAAGAAATCTAAGCATAAATAAAGGAGTTCACTTCTTAGTGGCATTTTTGTATGGTTTTTATGGTTGTATTCTTGTCTCTTTGGTCTCAACTGAAACAATGGAAGATATATTACATAAATAGATAAGATTCTGATTGCTTTTACAACAAAAAGTAACTTGAAATTGAGCTCAACGTAGGAGAAATGTTCGACTGCTTTAGCTATGCAGTCGTGAATGGGTTGACATTATTTATACAATTATTGCAATAAATCTTATATATTCTGTGTGAATAAAAATTACAAATTATTTATATAATAATAATAATACGTAATAATAATAATAACAATAATAATAATACGGTGGACCCTCGACTAACGATGGCATCGTATAATGTTAAATCCGATTAGCGGTACATTTTAACACAAAAATTTTGCCTCGACTAGCGCTAAAAAACTCGACCAATGTGATTCATTCCGTTCGAGATGCGTCCACTTGTGGCCTGAGCGCACCTCACTTGTCCCGTGGGTCCCAGTGTTTACAAGCCAGCCAGCCACCGCGGTCCCATCCAAACATACAATCAGAACATTTCATATTATCACAGCGTTTTTAGTGATTGCACCTGCAAAATAAGTCACCATGGGCCCCAAGAAAGCTTCTAGTGCCAACCCTACAGCAAAAAGGGTGAGAATTACTATGGATATGAAGAAAGAGATCATTGCTAAGTATGAAAGTGGAGTGGGTGTCTCCGAGCTGGCCAGGTTGTACACAAAACCCCAATCAACCATCGCTACTATTGTGGCCAAGAAAACGGCAATCAAGGAAGCTGTTCTTGCCAAAGGTGCAACTTAGTTTTCGAAACAGAGATCGCAAGTGATAGATGATGTTGAGAGACTGTTATTGGTGTGGATAAACGAAAAACAGATAGCAGGAGATAGCATCTTTCAAGCGATTATATGTGAAAAGGCTAGGAAGTTGCATGACGATTTAATTAGAAAAATGCCTGCAACTAGTGGTGATGCGAGTGAATTTAAGGCCAGCAAAGGTTGGTTTGAGAGATTTAAGAATCGTAGTGGCATGGTGAGGCTGCCAGTTCGGACCACAAAGCAGCTGAAAAATATGTGAAGGAATTCAAGGAGTACATAGACAGTGAAGAATTGAAACCTGAACAAGTGTTTAATTTTGATGAAACAGGCCTGTTTTGGAAGAAAATGCCAAGCAGGACCTACATTACTCAGGAGAAAAAGGCACTCCCAGGGCATAAGCCTATGAAAGACAGGCTTACTCTGTTGATGTGTGCTAATGCTAGTGGTGATTGCAAAGTGAAGCAAACAGTAAGGCATGAGTCACTAGGGACTTTTTCTATGACTGGTTACACCATGCATTTGCCCCCACTGTGAAAAATCACCTCCTGGAAAATAAATTGGACCTTAACCCTTTGACTGTCGCGGCCGTATATATACGTTTGCGAGGTACCGTGTTTGACGTATATATACTCATAAATTCTAGCGGCTTCAAATCAGGCAGGAGAAAGCTAGTAGGCCCACATGTGAGAGAATGGGTCTGTGTGGTCAGTGTGCACCACATAAAAAAAATCCTGGAGCACGCAGTGCATAATGAGAAAAAAAAAACTCCGACCGTTTTTTTTAATTAAAATGCCGACTTTGTGGTCTATTTTCGTATAGTATTTGTGGTTGTATTCTCGTTTTCTTGGTCTCATTTGATAGAATGGAAACTATATTATAGAAATGGAGGTAATTTTGATTAATTTTACTATAAAAAGAACCTGGAAATGGAGCACAAAGTACAGGAAATGTTTGATTTTTGCCGATGTTCAAAAGTGAACAAATGATGTCATTGTCCAATAAATGTCCAAATAGCCATTCTAATACGCAGTCATGAATGGGTTGATGTAATTTTTACAATTATTACAGTATTGCAGTAGTCTGCATAACAGTAAATCTTCTATTTTTTGTTTGAATAAAATTTCAAAATAAAAAGCAAGAGTAATATCACAGGGACCTGGAGACATGACTGATGAACAAAGAAAATGTTATTTTAGAGCCAGGAATGTCTGCATTGTTCATTCTGGACCTTATTTTGAAATTGTCGTATTTTTTAATTTTCGTGAAATTGGCCAAATTGCAAATTTCTGACCATGTTATTGGGTAGTTGAAATCGGTAAATGGGCAGTTTCTTGTACTCAATCGATAGAAAAAATAGAGTTCTGAAGAAATAGTTATGAGTTTGGTTGACTGGAATAACGGAATTAGCCGAAAATAGGGCTCAAAGTGGGCGAAATTGCCGATTTTTAAATATCGCCGAAGTCGCTAACTTCGCGAGAGCGTAATTCCGTCAGTTTTCCATCAAATTTCGTTTTTTTGGTGTCTTTACAATCGGGAAAAGATTCTCTATCATTTCATAAGAAAAAATAATTTTTTTTTTTTCGAATATTTTGCGACACCAGAAGCAACTTCAGGATTTGGCCCTTCGACAGTCAAAGGGTTAAGCACCTCCTGGTATTAAACAATGCTCCTGGTCATCCTTCAAATGTGGCCCCTCTTATATTATGCCAGCTTTCCATTTTGAATTATTCACACAAAAAATAGAAGATTTACTGTTATGCAGACTACAGTGGACCCCCGACATTTGATAAATCCGGCATTCGATGCATTTTAACTCAAAAATTTCGCCTCGACATTCGATGGAAAACCCGACGTTCGATACGGTTCGTATGAGACGTGTCCACATGTGGCCTGAACTGCCCCTTGTGTGCCAGTGTTTACAAGGATCTTACCAGTGATTGACAGGAGTGATACTGGTCTGAAATCAGCAACTACAGACCAGTGTCACTCCTGTCAATCACTGGTAAGATCCTTGAGACAATAATCTCAAGACAAATGACAGAGTTTTTTGACTACCACTCACTACTTTGTGATCGTCAATATGGCTTCAGGAAAGGTTACTCTGCTGCTGATCTGTTGTTAAACCTCTCCACTAAGTGGCACCAGTCACTGGATGAATCCAAAGTCAGCTGTGTGGTAGCACTGGACATTGCTGGCGCTTTCGACCGGGTGTGGCACCAGGGCCTCTTAGCAAAACTTCAAGCACTGGGAATTGCAGGCTCTACGCTATGTCTCCTCAGTGATTACCTTCATGGTAGATCTCTAAGTGTAGTTCTCAATGGAACGGAATCAGCAAGACATCCTATTGGGGCAAGTGTTCCACAAGGAAGCGTGCTGGGTCCATTGTTATGGAATGTCTACTTCAACGACCTTCTTCATCTCATCCCAGAATCACATGCATATGCAGACGACTGTACACTGACATTCACTTATCCAAGAGAATAAATGCCAGCTGCTCTAAGCTACATCAATCACCAGCTGAGAGCTATATCAGCTTGGGGAAATAGATGGCAAGTAACATTTGCACCTGAGAAAACGCAAATGATGATCGTCTCTAGGCACCATGATGGTAATGCTGGTGCAGTAGTAAGGATGAATGGGAGGATGTTGGCACCTGGAGAAGAAGTTGATATCCTTGGGGTGAAATTTGACTCCAAACTAACCATGAAGAACCATGTTGTAAATCTTGCAAACAAGGCAGCCAGGAAGCTTACAGCACTTCGCCGTATCTCCCATCTGCTTGACAGTAGGGGTTGCAAGATCCTGTACGAGGCACAAGTACGCTCGCACCTTGAGTATGCTCCATTTTCTTGGTTTGCCTGTCCCCCCTCTCATCTGCGACTGCTTGACAGAGTAGAGAACAGAGCAAGACGTCTCATCTCTCGCCTGGACCCATCCTGGATAGATCTGTCATTTCAGCAGAGCCTTCAACATAGGAGGGATGTGGGTGGCCTTACTGTTATGTACAAGGCCAATATTGTCAAAATACCACACTTGGATCCACTTCGAGGACAGCGTGAAACAAGCATTTATGCCACAAGACGGGCAGAAAGCAGCAACTTCACTCTGGCTGTACCCTTCTCCAGAACATCACTCCATCTGAGATCATACATACCCAGGATGACTCGAGTATGGAACACATTCGTACAGGATAATGATATCAACGAGATAAAGTCAGTTGATCAAATGAAAATGCTGGCCCACAGATGGCTCCAACTTCATCCTGTTTCCTACTTGTATCCCACAGATGGCTCCAACTTCATCCTGTTTCCTACTTGTATGTCTCATAACAATAAAAATGCTTTCAAATGAGCTGATGTAGGTAACAGCTCTTAGCTTGCCAATAAAGTTAGGAATCCTTAACCTGTAAATAGCTGTCAATAAAGCTAGGGATCCTTAACCTTGTCAAACCCTGTGTAAAAAAAAAAAAAAAAAAAAAAAAAAAAAAAAGAGAGAGAGAGAGAGAGAGAATAAGAATATGGCCATAAAAGCCACACAAAAATACAGTGGACCCCCGCATACCGTTGGCCTTACATAACGTTAAATCCGCATACCGATACATTTTATCGCTAAGATTTTGCCTCGCATACCGCTAAAAAATCCGCTCAACGCTGTTCGTCCGAGACGCATCTAATGTGCGGCCTTAGCCAGCCTCACATGTTCTGCCAGTGGTATTGTTTACCAGCCAGCCTCCACGGTAACCTCCAAGCAAACAATCGAAACATTTCGTATTATTACAGTGTTTTTGGTTTACCTGGAGAGAGTTCCGGGGGTCAACGCCCCCGCGGCCCAGTCTGTGACCAGGCAAAATAAGTGACCATGGGCCCCAAGAAAGCTTCTAGTGCCAACCCTACAGGAATAAGGGTGAGAATTACTATAGAGATGAAGAAAGAGATCATTGATAAGTAAGAAAGTGGAGTGCGTCTCTCCGAGCTGGCCAGGTTGTATAATAAACCCCAGTCAACCATCGCTACTATTGTGGGCAACAAAAAGGCAATCAAGGAAGCTGTTCTTGCCAAAGGTTCAATTGTGTTTTCGAAACAGAGATCGCAAGTGATGGAAGATGTTGAGAGACTCTTATTGGTGTGGATAAATGAAAAACAGATAGCAGGAGACAGCATCTCTCAAGTGATCATAAGTGAAAAGGCTAGGAAGTTGCATCAGGATTTAATTAAAAAAATGCCTGCAACTAGTGATGATGTGAGTGAATTTAAGGCCAGCAAAGGTTGGTTTGAGAGATTTAAGAATCGTAGTGGCATACATAGTGTGATAAGGCATGGTGAGGCTGCCAGTTCGGACCACAAAGCAGCTGAAAAATATGTGCAGGAATTCAAGGAGTACATAGACAGTGAAGGACTGAAACATGAACAAGTGTTTAATTGTGACGAAACAGGCCTGTTTTGGAAGAAAATGCCAAGCAGGACCTACATTACTCAGGAGAAAAAGGCACTCCCAGGACCATAAGCCTATGAAAGACAGGCTTACTCTGTTAATGTGTGCCAATGCTAGTGGTGATTGCAAAGTGAAGCCTTTATTAGTGTATCACTCTGAAACTCCCAGAGCGTTCAGGCAAAAGAATATCCTCAAGGCTAATTTGTGTGTGCTGTGGAGGGCAAACAGTAAGGCATGGGTCACTAGGGACTTTTTCTATGACTGGTTACACCATGCATTTGCCCCCACTGTGAAAAATTACCTAATTGAAAATAAATTAAACCTTAAGTGCCTCCTGGTGTTAGACAATGTTCCTGGTCATCCTACAGACTTGGCAGAGCGACTTTGTGGGGACATGAGCTTCATTAAGGTGAAGTTTTTGCCTCCTAATACCACTCCTCTCCTGCAGCCCATGGACCAGCAGGTCATTGCAAACTTCAAAAAACTGTACGCAAAAGCTCTGTTTGAAAGGTGCTTTGTAGTGACCTCAGAAACTCAATTGACTCTAAGAGAGTTTTGGAGAGATCACTTTAATATCCTCAATTGTGTAAACCTTATAGGTAAGGCTTGGAAGGGAGTGACTAACAGGACCTTGAACTCTGCTTGGAAGAAACTGTGGCCAGAATGTGTAGACCAAAGGGATTTTGAAGGATTTGAGGCTAACCCTGAGAGGTGTATGCCAGTTGAGGAATCAACTGTGGCATTGGGGAAGTCCTTGGGGTTGGAGGTTAGTGGGGAGGATGTGGAAGAGTTGGTGGAGGAGGACAATGAAGAACTAACCACTGATGAGCTGCTAGATCATCTTCAACAGCAAGAGGCCACACCTGAAGAAACTGCTTCAGAGGGGAGAGAGAAATTGAAGAAGTTGCCTACTTCAAAGATTAAGGAAATCTGTGCAAAGTGGCTTGAAGTGCAAACCTTTATGGATGAAAGTCACCTTCAGACAGCTGTTGCAAACCGTGTTGGCAACCTGTACACTGACAGTGTTATGAACCACTTTAGGAAAGTGATAAAGGAACGAGAGGTACAGACCTCTATGGACAGATATGTTGTGCGACAGAAGTCCAGTGACTCTGAAGCTGGTCCTAGTGGCATTAAAAGAAGAAGGGAAGTAACCCCGGAAAAGGACTTGACACCTCAAGTCCTAATGGAAGGGGATTCCCCTTCTAAACACTAAGACCATCAACACTCTCCCCTCCTCCCATCCCATCAATCATCACCAGATCTTCAATAAAGGTAAGTGTCATGTAACTGTGCATGTCTTCTTCAGTTTGTGTGTATTAAAATTAATATTTCATGTGGTAAAAATGTTTTTTTTTTCATACTTTTGGGTGTCTTGCACGGATTAATTTGATTTCCATTATTTCCTATGGGGAAAATTAATTCGCCTAACGATAATTTCACCTAAAATTGAGCTCTCAGGAACGGATTAATAGCGTTATGCGAGGGTCCACTGTATACCTTGTACATGTACATGTAGTAAGTAAAGATATTATTATAATTAAAGGTGAATACAGGAAAGAGTAAGGTTATGAGGATAACAAAAAGATTAGGTGATGAAAGATTGAATATCAGATTGGAGGGAGAGAGTATGGAGGAGGTGAACGTATTCAGATATTTGGGAGTGGACGTGTCAGCGGATGGGTCTATGAAAGATGAGGTGAATCATAGAATTGATGAGGGAAAAAGAGTGAGTGGTGCACTTAGGAGTCTGTGGAGACAGAGAACTTTGTCCTTGGAGGCAAAGAGGGGAATGTATGAGAGTATAGTTTTACCAACGCTCTTATATGGGTGTGAAGCATGGGTGATGAATGTTGCAGCGAGGAGAAGGCTGGAGGCAGTGGAGATGTCATGTCTGAGGGCAATGTGTGGTGTGAATATAATGCAGAGAATTCGTAGTTTGGAAGTTAGGAGGAGGTGCGGGATTACCAAAACTGTTGTCCAGAGGGCTGAGGAAGGGTTGTTGAGGTGGTTCGGACATGTAGAGAGAATGGAGCGAAACAGAATAACTTCAAGAGTGTATCAGTCTGTAGTGGAAGGAAGGCGGGGTAGGGGTCGGCCTAGGAAGGGTTGGAGGGAGGGGGTAAAGGAGGTTTTGTGTGCGAGGGGCTTGGACTTCCAGCAGGCATGCGTGAGCGTGTTTGATAGGAGTGAATGGAGACAAATGGTTTTTAATACTTGACGTGCTGTTGGAGTGTGAGCAAAGTAACATTTATGAAGGGATTCAGGGAAACCGGCAGGCCGGACTTGAGTCCTGGAGATGGGAAGTACAGTGCCTGCACTCTGAAGGAGGGGTGTTAATGTTGCAGTTTAAAAACTGTAGTGTAAAGCACCCTTCTGGCAAGACAGTGATGGAGTGAATGATGGTGAAAGTTTTTCTTTTTCGGGCCACCCTGCCTTGGTGGGAATCGGCCAGTGTGATAATAAATAAAAAATAATAAAATATTTTTTTCTCTCAGTTGTTTGTTGGGCTATCTTAATGAAACTTGGGCAATGTCTAATACATGTGCACCTGCCAGTCCAAATTCCAATATGCAGTCAAGAATGGGTTGACATTATTTATACAACTATTACAATAATGCAGTAGTCTGCATAACAGTGAATCTTCTATTTTTTGTGTGAATAAAAATTCCAAATGGTAAGCAAGAGTAATATAAGAGGGGCCTGGAGTCATGACTAATAAACAGAGAAAATGTTATTTTAGTGCCAGGAATTTCTGCACTGTTTATTCTTGACCCTATTTTGAAATTGGCATCTGTTGAAATTTGCGTGAAACTGGCCAAATTGCCAACTTCTGACCACTTTATTGGGTAGTTGAAATAGGTGAATGGGAGGTTTCTTGTACTCAGTCGACAGAATAGCAGTAAGTAAATAAGTAAGTTTATTCAGGCATACACAAATACAGTTACACAGATTATACATAGCAGCATATGTATAGAGAACCTAGGATAATCCAAAAACAAGTCAAAGTGACTTATTTCCAATACCTGGCTTGGGCTTGCAATATATGATTTTTGGTAAATAGTTTTTTTTCTCATTTGTTTGTTGGGCTACCTTATTGAAACTTGGGCAATGTTTGATGGAAAGATGTTTCTCAACGTATACACACATAAAAAAAAAAGACAATAAATAAAGGAGTTCACTTGTCAGCCATTAGCCACCTCTTTGAGGTATATTTTCGTATGGTTTTTATGGTTGTAGTCACGTTTTTACGTTTTTTTGGTATCATTTGATAGAATGAGATATACATTACAGAAAGAGATATGATTTTGAGTGGTTTCACGACAAAAAGTACCTTGAAATTGAGCTCTAAGTAGCAGAAATGTTCAATTTCTGCCGATGTTCAATGAACTTTGTGTAAGTCAAGTTGGTTAATTTTATTAAGTGCATTCTAACCTAACAACTCTGTAATCCGGCAAACACAGTAATCCGGCACACACTACAGGCCGGATTACTCATCTACATCAATGACCTACCAAATGTATCACAGCTACTCAAACCTATATTATTTGCAGATGACACTACATATGTCTTCTCTCACCCAAACCCAGTCATACTTGCCAGCACTGTCAATGCCGAATTGCAGAAAATATCTACCTGGATGATGACTAATAAACTTACCCTAAATACTGACAAAACCTACTTCATTCAGTTTGGAACCAGAGCTGCAAATATTCCACTTAACATAATGCTAAACGGATCACCCATCACAAAACTAAGAGGGAAAATTCCTAGGAATCCACCCTGACAGTAACCTCAAATTCCAGACACATATACAACAAATTTCCAAGAAAATCTCAAAAGACAGTAGGCATACTATCAAAGATAAAGTACTATGTTCCACAATCAGCTCTCCTTACACTGTATTATTCACTCATCTACCCTTATCTCACATATGGAATTTGTGCAAGGGGATCAACAACATTAAATCACCTAAGACCACTAATACTAAAGTAACCCAGTCTGAAAATCAATCCAAGACTCTTCTCAAAAGCCACTAACTCACCCTAGACTAAATACTCAATATATTACTTTACCAAAAAATCTCCCAATTACCTAAATCTTAAAACTTCAAGACTAGACGCCCAAGTTCATACACTGACTAATACTACATAGTAGTATAAATACCTACCCAAAACAGTACTGCCCTACACCCAATTGTAGCATTCTCATACTGTAAACTACTCTAAGGAAATCACAATGTTATATTTCATAATATAATTTGAAACTATTGTCCATTGTCGACAGGAATATAATTGAATCATGTTTCATAAAAAGCAGTTTTGAAAATATGAATATTTCCTTTGGTTTATATAAATTAGATTCATTTAAAATTAATAGAACTATTGTACAATTTAAACTATGATAATTTTCTTTAGTATCAAGTAGTCAGTAAGCCATTAAATTAAGTCAGCCCATAATACCAAGGCATGATAGGCTCTCTTTGCACTGAACTCATTATTGTAAATACATAATCTCAATGTACTACACCTACCATCCGACTTACGACCGAGTTTGGTTCCGAGAAACCGGTCGTAAGTCGAAATGGACATAAGTTGAACTTTACTACTGAATATCAACATCACATTTTTGTAATGACTTTATTTTATTGTTTTATTTTGGTATTTTATGTTTTACTTTACTTTTTATGCTGTTAGTACTGTATTTTATACTGTAAGGTTTAGGATAAACACTGTGTACAACACAAATAGTGGTTTATTTCCCAGAAATTTGGCATAAAAAACACGGTCATAAGTCGAGTGGTCGTATGTCGAGCAGGTCGTAAGTTGGATGGTAGGTGTACTTGCAAAGAAATAAAATTTGACTTGACTTTGACTTTGACACTGACCATGCAGACCCATTCTTTCATATGTAGGCCTACCAGCTTTCTTCCACCAGATTTGAAGGCGCTAGAATTTTGTCGTATAAATACCAGGTCGACACTGGCTCTCAAGCCATACATATACAGGACCGACCCTGAAAGGGTTAAATAGTTCCACAACTATGTATTTTATAGCACTCTACCATGTGGTTTTAACCCTTTGACTCTCGAGACCCCTGCTCACAAACTTGCTCTCAGTGTTGAAGAATTAAAACAAAAAATTATGAAATGATAGAGAATCTTTTCCTGATGGTAATGATACCAAAAGTATTAAATTTGATGGAAAACTTATGGAATTACACTTTTACGAAGTTAGCAGTCTCAGCGATATACACATGTACAATTTTACCCACTTTGAGCCCTATTTTCGGCCAATTCCAGTGTTCCAGTTGACCACTCAGCTATTTTGCTAGAAATCCATTTGTTCTACCAAGTGAGTACAAGAAACCACCCATTTATCAATTTCAACTGCCCAATAAAGTGGTCAGAAATGGGCAATTTGGCCATTTTCACACAAATTTCAAAATATGCCTATTTCAAAATAAGGTCCATAATAAACAATGCGCACATTCCTGGCACTAAAATAACATTTTCTCTGTTCATTAGTCATGTCTCCCGGCCCCTCTTATATTACACTTGCTTTCCAATTTTACTTTTTATTCACACAAAAAGTAGAAGATTTACTGTTTTGCAGACTACTCCATTATTGTAATAAATGCATAAATACAGCAGAACCTCATATTTCGAACGTATCACTTATCGAACTTTTCGAAAATCGAACGCTTTTTTCTAACCAACTTTGTCCCTATTATCGGACTCGCCCCTATTTTCGAACCGCTGGGTACCGGACCTGTCCAGCAGCCTGCTCTGTCTGTGTCCCCACGCAGGCGCTGTGAGCCAGTCTGGTTGTGTTGATGCTTGAGTGAACACTAACCTTCACTCTCATTCAAACATTTTACGATTATTTCATTGTGTTTAGTGCTTGTGGGACTGTGAAATAAGCTACCATGGGTCCAAAGAAACTTGCTAGTGGTACCCCTGTGATAAAGAAAGTGAGAAACACCATAGATGTGAAGAAGGAAATAATACAGAAGTATGAGAGTTGTGTGAGACTTGTTGAGCTTGCCAGGATGTACAGAGGACTGTGGACAGTTATTTAGTGAGACAGAAACAGAGAACTGTACACAGTTATTTTGTGAGAGAGGGGTCCAGTGACTCTCAGGCTGGTCCTAGTGGCATTAAAATACAGAGAAGGGAAGTAACCCCAGAGAGAACTTTGATACCTGACGTCCTCATGGAGGGGGATTCTCCTTCCAAACACTAACCCCAACTCCCTCTCTCCTTCTCCCTATCTTCCAGATGCCATCACCAATCTTTAATAATGTAAGTAAAAATGTCATTTTTATATGTTTATTTTGATTTATTAATACATAAATGAACACTATATTTGTTGTGTGTATGTAAAAGTATAATTAATCTCTATAACATGTATTTTTTTGTGAATATTTTTGGGTTTCTGGAACGGATTAATTGTATTTCCATTATTTCTTACGGGAAATATTGCTTCGCTTTTCATACTTTTCGAATTTAGAACTAGCTCCTGGATTGGATTAAGTTCGATATTTGAGGTTCCACTGTAATGTCAACCCATTCATGACCGCTCATCAGACTGGCCAGTTGGACACATACTGGATGGTGACATCATTTGTTTACTCCTAAACATTGGTAAAAATCGAACATTTCAGCTACCTTGAGCTCAATTTCAAGGTACCTTTCATCGTGAAACCAATCAAAATCATCTCTATGTCTGTAATTTAGCTTCCATTCTATCAAATGAGACCAAGAAAACGAAAATACAACCATAAATATCAAATGAAAATATACACCTAAAACTCGGCATTTTATACCAGAAACATGGTCAAGTTTCGTTTTTCTTATTATGCACTGCATGCTGCAGGATTTTTTTTACTGCACACACTGACCATGCAGACCCATTCTCTCACATGTACGTCTACCAGCTTTCTCCCACTAGATTTGAAGCCGCTAAAATTTTGGCGTATTAACACTGGATTGTATGCCGTACTAGTATGACATTGACAGTGAAAGGGTTAATCTTAGTTTAAGTCCTCCCAAACTGCTATGCATATTACAAGCTTTTCCCAAAACCTGTATCACTTGTACACTTTTTATAAGTTTTTTTCAAACACTTGTTGTCTCCCACTGAGGCAGGGTGACCTAAAAAGAAAAATGAGTAATTTTTTTTACAGGAGAGCCCCACTTTACGATGCTTCGCTAATAGAGATATTTCAAATTATGCCCCAAAATTTGTTTATACAGCTGATTTACTATTACAGAATCTGCATTCTACTCTCTTTCTGTTTACATTCTCTGTGAGCTATGCAACTCTAAGTGCCAAGTTACAAAGTAGGAGCTAAGCCAGGCAAGGAGGTAGCTAAGAGTGTCTTGCTTGTGTTGAAGATGCAATAACACAGGAAGAATGTTGCTTTGAGGCACTAAAAATGTCATATATGTATGTGATCATAGACATTTTCAATAACGTTTTGGAAAATTATATAAACACAGTGTGTGTTGCTTTGAGCCTGGTTGTGTTGCTGTGAGTCTGGGTGTGTTGTTTATATGCAGGCTACTCCATTAGTGTTAAGATAATTTGTATTACAGGTACTCTTCACTTAATGACCTATCAGTTTAACAACCGTTTAGCCTCAAGACCAGCTCTCCGACCAGTGGGTACTGTATGCTGTGCAAAAACTCTGGTCACGAAAATGGCAGAGCGGTGGCATGTCTCAGCGTCAAGCATCAGTCTAGTCTCGTTTCCACAGTCAGCTCACTACACCAGCATTCGCAATCTCCAAGATTACTTATTTCATTTATAATGCCTAGTTCTATTTTTAATACATATACTAAAAATGTTATAAATGGTGCAAACATGACATTAAAACATTATCTAAATATGACTGACACAAACCCACTACCAGTACAGTAGTATGCTTGCATTATCAGTAAGGGGCAGCTCCTCGCTTAACGACTTACTCTTAGGACGGAACTCGGTCATTAACCCTTTCAGGGTCCGTCCCGTAAATCAACTGCTTTACGTTGAGTGTCCAAACCGTAGATCTACGCCAAAATTCAAGCGCCGTCAAATTTAGCGCGAAAACGCTCATAGGCCTACATGTGAGAGAACGGGTCTGCGTGGTGGGTGCGCGCCATAAACAAAAAATCTAGGCGCCCGCATAGCATTGTGGGAACGCCGGCTCAGTTACCCTTGTTCACCATGCCTCGTCGCAAGTCAGCTCTCACTCCCCGGAAAATTGGGACTCTCCTCTTCCTATCTGATAGTTCTGACACTGATGGAAGTGGAAATGAAGACGAATTCTACGGCTTTGATCAGTTAGTGACCGAAAAGAATGACCAGGATATCGATAATAGTGCAGAAAACCCTGACGATCCTCAACCTTCTACCTCTGATGTGGGCACTCGTGACTCACGGTCGGTTGTTCCTCATCGCAAGAGAAAACTAATATTTTCGCGTGGCCAGGCCTCTGACTTCAGTAATGATGATGATAGTGACGTGGACTGTGATTTTATTGCGCTCGGCGATCAATCGAGTAGTGATAGTGAGGAATCATATTCACCAGTGAAGCGTCGGTATGTTCGCCGCCGCATGCGCTCGGGTAGTGTACCCTATGCTGTGCCCAGGGGACGGAGTACATCCCGGAGTACATCCCGTGGCCCAACACCAGTTTTAGGTAGTGATAGTGAGGATGATGTGGCTACACTTGGCATGGATAGCCCACAGGCATCAGTGGATGGTGTTAGTGGTGATGGTAGTGGCACCGCCATGCGTGACTCACCAGGCCACGCTGGGACCCATGCTGACTCGTCAGTTCAAGGACAAAGCGGAGCGCCAGCCACCAGCCCACCACAACCACAACCACCCGCACAACCAGCCTATGATGTCCAGTATCCACCAGCAAACCATATGTGGGATTGGCAGCAAAATCCCAATTTTGTTCCCAAGCCTCACCACTTTGATGATTCTCAAAGTGGAATTCTACCTACTTGTCCCCTTGGAACCATGGCCAATGAACTGACCAGCCATTGATGGAAATTATTGTCAGGGAAAGTAATAAGTATTTTGAGTACACCATGGCAAATATGATCTTATCACCACAGTCAAGACTACACAGGTGGAAAGAGACGACTGTTGCAGAAATGTATTTGCTTTTTGCAACAATAATGCTTATGCCTCACGTCTATAAGCATAATATAAAAGCATACTGGTCCACAGATCGGCTAATTTCTACCCCGGTCTTCAGTGAAATCATACCAGTGAACAGGTTTATCTTACTCTTACGTATGTTGCACTTCTCTGACAAAACCAGGCCTGACAGAAGTGACAGGTTATACAAGATTAGAAATGTTTTCATGTATCTCAAACAAAAGTTCAGGATATACTTTTATCCATTCAAGAATCTTGTAATTGACGAGTCTTTGATTTTGTTCAAAGGTAGACTGTCATTCAAGCAGTATATACCGAGCAAGAGGAAACGCTTGGGTATAAAACTGTTTGTACTCTGTGATTGTGACAGTGGCCTGGTGTTGGATATTGTTGTATACACGGGTAGTAAAACATTGAAAGATACCAAGATGTTATTGGGTATCTCAGGTGATGTAGTGAGAAACATGATGGCACCTTATCTTGGTAAGGGGCATACATTATATACCGATAACTGGTACACAAGCCCATTACTCAGTGATTTCATGCGAGTGAACAAGACAGATGTGTGTGGCACAGTGCGTTCTAATCGTAAACATATGCCCAGGCTCAACGCAGGTGCTCGTGGTGATGACGTGCAGGTGTTTACTGCCAATGACATCATGGCATTATGGTGGCATGACAAACGAGATGTCACATTGTTGACAACCATTCACTGTAATGAAATGCAAGACAGTGGCAAAGTTGATCGAGTGACTAATGAACATATTCGAAAACCAGTGTCAGTGATTGATTATACACAAAACATGCGCTTGGTTGACAAGTGTGACATGCAGATTGGTTTTGTTGGCTGTGTTCGTAAGAGTTACAAGTGGTACATGAAACTTTTCTTCCATCTCATGGACATTTCAATGCTCAATGCATATAATATGTACCAAATAAAGACTGGCAACAGACCACGGTATGGTGAATTTTGTTTGTCTGTTGTCAGACAACTCATAATGAAGTACCAGGTAACAACACCTGCTATACAACATGGTCCTCGAATTCCTCAGGATATACCCAAGCCTTTGAGGAGAGAAGGTGATCATTTCATAATACAGCTTCCTTCAACTCAGAAGAAATTTGCTCAGAAGAGATGCATTGTCTGTGCACAAACAAAACGACGGCAACAAAGACGCAAAGACACTCGGTTTATGTGTGAAGAATGTAAGGTGCCTCTGTGCATGGTGCCTTGTTTCAAGGAGTTCCACAAGCTCCAGCAGTTTTAAAATCATGTCCAGTGATTGTAAATATGTAAATATATGATAGAACATTAGTATTATACAATATTTGTGCATGTTTATTGTAATAAACAACAGTGGTAAACAATAATATGGTAATAACTTTAGTGCAGTTATTGTGTTCAATACAGTGAGTTTATATATATACATTATATACAGTATTGGTCTCTCAGGCCCCAAATGTTAGTAGGAATAGAAAAAAATTGGAAAAGAAAAGAAAAAACAACTAAAACCACAAAATAATGTAATGCGCGTATGTGGAATTCGTCGATGTTGCCGCCACCACATCATTTTTGACAAACTTCTTGGCACTGTATCTCGGTAAGTACTGATCAGATTTTTTTTTTTTGTCTTATTACCTTCACAAAAATATGCTCTTTAATTCTGTAAGAAAAAATAATTTTTTTTTTTTCAAAATTTCTTGGACACTGGAGCACCACTTCAGATTTTGGCCTTGGACCCTGAAAGGGTTAAGTAAGGAGTACAGTGGACCCCCGACCAGCAAAGGAACATCTAACAATAAAATTGACTAATGAAGCGTTTTAGCGTAAAAATTTGGCCCAACCAATGATGAAAAACTCGACTAACATCATTTGTCCGGAATGCATCCACGGGGCCTTATGGCCTGAGCATGCCTTAGCTGCCCTGCCTTCAGTTAGTGTGCCAATGTTTACAAGCCAGGGCAGTTGCTTCCACGCATACATTATTCCAGTGTTTTAGTGTTTGTAACTGCTAAATAAGCCACCATGGGCCAAAAGAAAGCTTCTAGTGCCAACCCTGTGGTAAAAAGAGTGAGAATTACAATTGAAATGAAGAAGATGATCATCACAAAGTATGAAACTGGAGTGCATGTCTCCGAGCTGGCCAGGTTGCATAACAAACCCCAATCAACCATCGCTACTATCTTGGCCAACAGAAAGGTAATCAAGGAAGCTTTTGTTGCAAAAGGTGCAAGTATGTTTTCGAAACACAGATTGCAAGTACTCAAAGATGTTGAGACACTGTTATTGGTGTGGATAAACGAAAAACAGATATCAGGGGATGGCATCTCTCAAGCAATCATAAGTGAAAAGGCAAAGCAGTTGCATGACAATTTAATTAAAAAAAAAAAATGCCTGCAACTAGTGGTGATGTGAATGAATTTAAGGCCAGCAAAGATGGGTTTGAGAGATTTAAGAATCATAGTGGCATACACAGTGTGGTAAGGCATGGTGAGGCTGCCAGTTTGGACCAAAAAGCGGCTGAAAAATATGTGCACGAATTCAAGGAATACATAGAGGCTGAAGGATTAAAATCCCAACAAGTGTTTAATTGTGACAAAACAGGTCTGTTTTGGAAGAGAATGCCAAACAGGACCTACATTACACAGGAGGAAAAAGCACTCCCAGGACACAAGCCTATGAAGGACAGAATTACTTTAATGCTGTGTAGTAATGCTAGTGAGGGACTGCAAAGTGAAGCCTCTACTCGTGTATCACTCTGAGACTCCCAGAGTGTTCAAGAAAAACAATGTCGTCAGGGCTAATTTGTGTGTGGTGTGGAGGGCAAACAGTAAGGCATGGGTCACTAGATATTTTCTATGACTGGTTTTATCATGTGTTTGGCCCCACTGTGAAAAATTACCTCCTGGAAAATAAATTGGACCTTAAGTGCCTCCTGGTATTAGACAATGCTCCTGGTCATCCTTCAGACTTGCCAGAGCAAATTTCAGGGGAGGTGAGTTTCATAAAAGTGAAGTTTTTGCCTCCTATTACCACTCCTCTCCTCCAGCCCATGGACCAGCAGGTCATTTCAAATTTCAAAAAACTGTATACCAAAGCAATGTTTCTAAAGTGCTTTGAAGTGACCTCAGACACTCAAATGACCCTAAGAGACTTTTGGAAAGATCACTTTAGTATTCTCAATTGCATAAACCTTATAGGTAAGGCTTGGAAGGGAGTGACTAACAGAACCTTGAACTCTGCTTGGAGGAAATTGTGGCCAGAATGTGTAGAAGAGAGGGATTTTGAAGGCTTTGGGGCTAACCCTGAGAAGCCTATGCCAGTTGTAGAATCTATTGTGACATTGGCGAAGTCCATGGGGTTGGAGGTTAGTGGGAAGGATGTGGAAGAGTTGGTGGAAGACGATGATGAAGAATTAACCACTGATGAGCTGCAAGAGCATCTGCAACAGCAAGAGGGCACAACTGAGGAAATTGCTTCAGAGGAGGGGAGAGAGAAATTGAGGAGGTTGCCTTCTTCAAAGATTAAGGAAATTTGTGCAAAGTGGGTTGATGTACAAACCGTTATGGATAAAAATCACCCTGACACAGCTATTGCAAGCCATGTTGGCAACCTGAACAATGACAATGTTGTGGCCCATTTTAGGAAAAACTTAGAAGCATTAGTTTCTACACACTCCTCAAAGTAAACAAGATGGTACTCACCCTTTCACACGCTGAACCTCTGTTTCACCTCGTATGCCTCCTCGAGGATTTAGTAGAATACTGAGGCATTTCAGCAGTTGCAAAGGGTCGATTTTAGGCTAGAAAGAAAGAAAAAATATATTAGTACAAGGAAGGAATAACCCAAGGCTCAATAAACAAGCAAAACTGCAACATTCATTAAAAAAAAAATCAAACCGCATAAAAATTATTATAAAAGTACGCTGATAAATGCTATATCAAAATCCTCAATTCATGAAATTATCATCATCCATGTAGGAATCCCATAAAATACTATAGGTAAAAACAAATGACTTATTATAAATACATATATACTGTCCTTCATGATCGACACCATGCCTAACCCTTCTAGGGTAGGGTAGGTGCCTTAGCCCGAGCTTTTAGCTCATAAGACTGTCATTCCCATTTGCCCCCTTGGGGCGGGGATGGCAGACCAGAGAGGCCTAGCTTGTGGCTAGGCCTGGGGACAGTTGGTCCCAAAGATGAGGAGGTACTTGTGCCTCCTCCCATGGGAGACTTAGGTCTCAGACACTCCCTAAAGAGGGAGCCAAGGCCGGGCCACCACTTGGACAAGGCCCGGGCCGGGAGAATACCGGCGAATATTTAAGAAGAAGAACTGTCCTTCATCACAAATTAAAAATATAACTACAGTGGACCCTCGCCTAACGATGGCATCATGTAACGTTAAATCCGCCTAGCGATACATTTTAACGCAAAAATTTTGCCTCACCTAGCGCTAAAAAACTCGCTCAACACGATTTGTCCGAGATGTGTCCACATGCGGCCTGAGCCAGCCTCACTTGTTCCGTGGGTGGCAGTGTTTACAAGCCAGCCTCCGCGGTCACATCCAAGCATACAATCGGAACATTTCATATTATCACAGCGTTTTTAGTGATTTCACCTGCAAAATAAGTGACCATGGGCCCCAAGAAGAAGAGATGTACAATACATGACACTTACCTTTATTGAAGATCTGGTGATGATTGATGGGATGGGAGGAGGGGAGAGTGTGGATGGTCTTAATGTTTAGGAGGGGAATCCCCTTCCATTAGGACTTGAGGTGTCAAGTCCTTTTCCAGGGTTACTTCCCTTCTTCTTTTAATGCCACTAGGACCAGCTTCAGTCACTGGACCTCTGTCGCACAACATATCTGTCCATAGAGGCCTGTACCTCTCGTTCCTTTATGACTTTCCTAAAGTGTTTCACAACATTGTCAGTGTAATAGTCACCAGCACGGCTTGCAATAGCTGTGTCAAGGTGATTTTTATCAAAAAAGGTTTGCACTTTAAGCCACATTGCACACATTTCCTTAATCTTTGAAGTAGGCAACTTCTTCAATTTCTCTCTCCCCTCCTCCAAAGCAGTTTCCTCAGGTCTGGCCTCTTGCTGTTGAAGATGATCTAGCAGCTCATCAGTGGTTAGTTCTTCATTGTCCTCCTCCACCAACTCTTCCACATCCTCCCCACTAACCTCACCAATATGAGCACTAGTTCCAGGCATAGGGTCGACAGGGTCAGCCCCAAACCCTTCAAAATCCTTCTGTTGGACACATTCTGGCCACAATATTCTCCAAGCAGAGTTCATCATCCTGGAAGTCACTCCCCGCCAAGCTATAAGGGTTATGCAACTGAGGATACTGAAGTGATCCTTCCAGAACTCTCTTAGGGTCAATTCAGTGTCTGAGGTCATGCCAAAGCACCTCTGAAACATTGCTTTGGTGTAGAGCTTTTTGAAGATTGAAATGATTTGCTGGTCCATGGGCTGGATAAAAGGAGTGGTATTAGGGGACAAGAACTTCACTGTGACAAAACTGAACTCCTCACATAAATGCTCATCCAAGTCTGGAGGATGAGCAGGAGCATTGTCCATTACCAGAAGGCACTTGAGTGGCAACTGATTTTCCAGGAGGCATTTCTTCACACTCGGGCAAACACTTCCTTGAACCAATCATAGGCTTGTGTCCTGGCAGTGATGTAGGTTCTCTTTGGCATTTCTTCCAAAATAGGCCTGTTTTGTCACAAGTTAACCCTTGTTGGGGGGGGGGGGGGGGAGGAATTATTCTGCCTCTACATACTCCTTGAATTCAAGCATGAATTTTTCAGTCGCATGTTTATCTGAACTTGCTCCCTCACCATGCCTTACAACACTGTGTATGCCACTTCACTTCTTGAAATTTTCAAACCAGCCTTTGCTGGCCTTAAATTCACTAACAGCAGCACTCGTTTCAGGCATTTTCTTGACGAGACTGGCATGCAACTGCCTTGCCTTGTCACAAATTATCAACTGCACAACACTATCTCCAGCTAATTGTTTTGGTGGATCCATAACAACAACAATTTCTCCACATGTTCGACTGTTTGTGACCTCTGTTTCATTATCACATTTACCCTTTCACAACATCAGCTTCCTTTATTTCCTTTTCCTTCCCCAAGATGGAAGTGATCGTTGAATAGAGCTTCCCGTACATCCTGGCAAGATCGGCCACACGTATGCCACTTTCATATTTCTCTATGATTTCTTTCTTTAATTCTATTGTGTTTCTCACCTTTACCAAAGGCCTGACACAACGAGCTTTCTTTGGGGCCATGGTGGCTTATTTAGCAGTTGCCAGCACAAAAAACACTGGATTATTGCAAAATGTTTTGTGTGAATGCAGGGTGTGTTGCTCACTCACCGAGAAACAATGCCAGGCTGGCGCTGAATGTGTCTGTGGCAGGGTTTGTGTGCACAGGGCCACTGGGACACATTCCATACCACCACCGAAATCCAAGGGAAATCCTGAAAACCAAGGCTATATTTTGACGGAAAAAAAATTGCTGATAACCAAAATTCACGATCACCAAGACTCATGAAAACCAAGGGTCCACTGTAACTACTGGTAAACAAAAGTACTAAATAAAACTTGCTCAACTATGAAAGCTGTTTAACCCTTAAACGGTCCAAACGTATATATACATTTCCTTTGTCATTCATTCAACATTGCGACAATAAGCCTGAGTTGCCTAGACATGAGAGAATGGGTGTGCGCACTCACTGTGCACCATATGAAAAAAATTGGGGATGCCTGGGTACCATATGCTCTTTTTTCCTATTAAGGGAAACTTTTTTTTTTCTCAAAAAAAATTTGGGGTACTACGCGAGAGAACGTATATATACATTTGGACCGTTTAAGGGTTAAGGAAAATGCCTTTTAAAAGGGCAACTTTAAAAATGGTCCTGGTTACAAGCAAAAGATAATTAGGGAGAGAATGCGTGTTAAACTTTCTACCAAGTGCAGCACCATGGATACTGTACTCTACTTACGCAGATTGCCATATGAAGATTTGTTGAATTCATGATAAGCACTAAACCCATGTGGGTCATTCACCAAAATATGTGGTGGAGGTGCATTTCCTAGCAGTATACTCGCCTATATACCCTCCCACATAAAGAGCATTAGAACAATTAATTTTTACCACAATATAATGTCAAAAGTTTAACCAAATATCTATTAAAAATGCAAGCTTCATTAAAAGGCACATCCTACCCTGCAGTTGGCGCTAAGGCATTTTCAGCACGTGTTCATTACCTCTCACTCGCTCCCCTGCCACCTACCCACACTGTTTGGCTACTTTCTAAACCCAGAACAATGTTTGGTAATGCTGTTTACAGCAACATGTAGTCTCTGTGTCAAACATCTTCCACTGACAAAGACCTAAAAAATGCAAAAGATTTTACAGCAAAAAAAAATCACAATGTAAGGAGCAAAATGGCATTATTATTTCTGAATGAATGAGGAGGAGGAGGAGGAGGAGAAGAGAGGGATTGGGGAGGGGAGAGGAGGGAGGAGGAGGAGGATGAGGAGAGGAGAGAGGATGAGGAGAGAGGATGAGGAGAGAGGATGAGGAGAGAGGATGAGGAGAGAGGATGAGGAGAGAGGAGGAGAGAGGAGGAGGAGGAGGAGAGAGGAGGAGGAGGAGAGATACAGGAGAGAAGAGGAGGAAAGAGGAGGAGGAGGAGAGAGGGGGAGGAAAGAGGAGTATAGAGAAGAAGAGAGGGGAGGAGGAAAGAGGAGTATAGAGAAGGAGAGAGGGGAGGAGGAAAGAGAAGTATAGAGAGAGAGAGGAGGAGAGAGGTGGAGAAAGGAGGAGGAGAGGAGGAGGAGGGAGGAGGAGGAGGATGGAGGATGGAGGAGGGAGGAAGGAGGAAGAAGGGAGGAAGGAGGGAGAAGGGAGGAAGGAGGAGGGAGGAAGGAGGAGGGAGGAAGGAGGAGGGAGGAAGGAGGAGGAAGGAGGAGGAAGAGGAAGGAAGGAGGAGGAAGAAGGAGGAGGAGGAGGGAGGAGGAGGGAGGAGGAGGAGGGAGGGAGGGGGAGGGAGGAGGAGGGAGGAGGAGGAGGGAGGAGGAGGAGGGAGGAGAAGGGAGGAGGAGGGAGAAGGGAGGAGGAGGAGGAGGAGGGAGGAGGAGGAGGGAGGAGGAGGGAGGAGGAGGAGGGAGGAGGAGGAGGGAGGAGGCGGGAGGAGGAGGGAGGAGGAGGGAGGAGGAGGAGGGAGGAGGAGGAGGGAGGAGAAGGGAGGAGGAGGGAGAAGGGAGGAGGAGGAGGGAGGAGGAGGAGGGAGGAGGAGGGAGGAGGAGGGAGGAGGAGGGAGGAGGAGGAGGAGGGAGGAGGAGGAGGGAGGAGGAGGAGGGAGGAGGAGGAGGGAGGAGGAGGAGGGAGGAGGAGGAGGGAGGAGGGAGGAGGAGGAGGGAGGAGGAGGAGGGAGGAGGAGGGAGGAGGGAGGAGGAGGAGGGAGGAGGAAGAGGGAGGAGGAGAGAGGCGGAGGAGGAGGGAGGAGAGAGGAGGAGGGAGGAGGAGGCGGGGGGAGGAGGAGGGAGGAGGAGGAGGGAGGAGGAGGAGGGAGGAGGAGGAGGGGGAGGAGGAGAGAGGAGGAGGAGGTAGGAGGAGGAGGGAGGAGGAGGAGGGAGGAGGAGGAGGAGGAGGAGGGAGGAGGAGGAGGAGGAGGGAGGAGGGAGGAGGAGGAAGAGGGAGGAGGAGGGAGGAGATGATGATAGTGACAATGATGATGATGATGATGATAATGATAATGATACTGATACAGTAATAGACAAAAAATAACAGAACAATAGAGAGAACACCTACACAGAGAAATAACTGAGATACAATACAGAGGAAATTTAAATAAGTCAGATGAGTTTTAGCTACTGCATGATACAAGGAAGCCCAACATGCAAATGTCAACCTTCTCCCCACAAGTGAATAGAACATCTCTGATTGGCCACTCTAGGACCTTATCCAAAATGAGCCAACGAGGTGACTGTTTTCATAAATCCACTGTACATTATATTATCTCTTGTAGTCAACAGTGGGCATATGTCGAGTCATGCTACTGACAGTTGTTCATATAATCTCATATGTACAGTACACAAGAGTATCATGTGTATATAACTAGTTCACTCTTAGTGACCTACAATGTGGCATTGGCCACATCACTCATTTTGTATTTGTAATTCAAATAAACGTCCATGTTCTACCAAAGGAATAAAAATATTTTGATAATAAAAGCAACTTTTTCACATTTTTGAAGTGTCTGAGGGCCAAGACTATTCGACATACTGCTGGCAGATAGTACATAAGAAATAATGCAGAAACAAGCATAAAAGTTTTCAAGAGGAAAGTAAACCACTACCTCCGCCAAGTGCCAGATCAATCAGGCCATGATGGATATGTGGGCCAGAGGGCTGCCAACAGCAATAGCCTGTTGACCTGGCAACTACTAGATGTGAAAGTATTCTGTTGTTTATTTAACAATTAACCCTTTCTGCAGCCGTCACACAGAACTATGTCATTGAGCCGAGGGTCCCTCACGTAGGGTTTTATGTCCTGAGCTCAGCGCTATCAGATAAGCTGTGAGCGGTAAAGTTTGGCCTAGATATGAGAGAATGGGTCTGCTCCATGCAGTGCAGGATAAAGGAAAACAAAACTACATGGTTTAAAATAGCAAATTTGAGGCATTTTCTTGGATGGTTTTTCACGGTTTTATTGGCTGTTTCTTGGTATATTTTGACAGAATGGAAGACATACTACTGAAACACAGATGATTTTCATCAGCTTCAGGACCAGAGGTAGCTTGAAATTGAGCTCGAAGTAGCGGAAATACAGTAGACCATCATTTAGCACGAGTTTATTTGGCACGATTTGGGTATAGCACGATTGAAAAATTGTGGCACAATTTTACGTAACATGTCGTAAGTTGAATTTAACACAGTTCAGTTTGCTGGAAGGAAAAAAAAAACTTTCCTTTTCCTTAAGCGGCTGCCTTGTTGTGGATCAACGGGGAAGACCTCCTGCCATCCCCAGCCACCCTCTGACACCACCCCACCATCCCAGCATTCATACTTCATACGTGTCCAATCCAACTTCTCTGCTACAAGCTTGTGATTGTGAATTGTGTTTAGATCTTTTAATTGCTATATCCTGTATCTGCCAAGCAATCATGACACCCAGTAGGCATACCAGTGTTGCTCAAAGTGGCAAGAAAAGGTGTAAGCATTTAAGTCTTAGAATTAACGAAGGAAACAAAGATATTAGACAAGACATAACCTGTGGCCATAATGAAGTGTTACCTTGTACACATATAAAATAGGTAAACATAAGTTTGTGTGACTGGCTGACTTACTGAATGACTGACTGGCTGGCTTACTGAATGACTGACTGACTTCCTGAATGACTGACTTACTGAATGATTTGACTTACTGAATGACTTGACTGACATACTGAATGACTTCACTGACTTACTGAACAACCTGACTGACTTACCGAATGACTTGACTGACTTACCAAATGACTTGACTGACTTACTGACTTGACTGACACGCAGACACGTTCGGGACGAATGACTATTACCAAGTTCAATGACGATCACCGAGCCAATATTTTGATGAAAAAAACGTTACTTATTCTGAATACATGTATGTATTACAAAATCCGAAGACTACATAATCCGGGGGTCCACTGTATACTCAATAAAATCCAAACTAAGAGCTACCTGTAGAATTGGACCATTATTGAGAGGAGATTCGTATACTGGTGATAAACAGGAAATGAGTGAAATCCTAAAAGAACAGTATGAGTCAGTGTTCAAGGTAGAAAATGCAGAAATATTTTTCACTCCAGCAGAAGGCCGTCAGACCAACTAATGGACATTAGTACAACTCCTAAAGATTTCAAAAAAGAAATGGACAACATACCTATTCACTCAGCACCTGGACCAGATTCATGGAATGCTCTATTTATAAAGAAGTGCAAAGTACCACTAGCATGAGCCCTCAGTATTCTTTGGAGAAAGAGCTTTGATCTAGGTGAAATACCGGAGGCCTTAACCCTTTGACTGTTTTCGACGTATAAATACGTCTTACGAGCCAATGTTTCTGACGTATATATACTCAATAATTCTAGCGGCTTCAAATCAAGCGGAAGAAAGTTGGTAGGCCCACATGTGAGAGAATGGGTCTGTGTGGTCAGTGTGCACCACATAAAAAAAATCCTGCAGCACACATTGCGTAATGAGAAAAAAAAAACTCTGATCGTTTTTTTGGAATAAAACGCCGACTTTGAGGTGTATTTTCGTATAGTATTTATCGTTGTATTCGCGTTTTCATGGTCTTAGGTGATAAAATGGAAAACATATTACAGAAATAGAGATGATTTTCATTACTTTTACGATGAAAACGACCTTGAAACTGAGCTCAAAGTAGCGGAAATGTTCGATTTTTACCAATGTTCAAGAGTACATAAATCACACCACACGTCCAATACACATCAACTGGGGAGTCTAATATTCTTTCACTAGTGCACTGATATTATTTATACCATTTTTACAATAATGCAGTCTGCATAACAGTAAATTTTGTATTTTTTTGTATGAATAAAAAATCAAAATAGAAAGCAATAATAATATAAGAGGGGCCTAGAGATGTGACTAATGAACAGAGCATATGTTATTTTAGTGCCACGAATGTCTACCTCGTTTATTCTGGACCCTATTTTGAAATTGGCTTCTTTTTTATTTTGCGTGAAATTGGCCAAATTGCCAATTTCTGACCACCATATTGGGTAGTCCAAATTAGTAAATGGGAGGTTTCTTGTACTCAGCTGATAGATAAAATGGAGTTCTAAAGAAATAGCTATGAGTTTGGTCAACTGGAACAATGGAATTGGCTGAAAATTGGGCTCAAAGTCGGCGAAATCGCCGATACGCATATGTCGCCGAGACCGCTAACTTCGCGGGAGCATAATTCCACGAGTTTTCGACCAAATTTCGAACTTTTGGTGTCATTACCATCGGGAAAAGATTCTCTATCATTTCATAAGAAAAAATAATTTTTTTTTTTCAAAAATTGAGCGACATAGAATGACAGTTTCAGAGAGGGGCCTGAAACAGTCAAAGGGTTAAAGAATGCAGACAGTTCCTTTGTATAAAAGAGGTAGTAGAGCACTAGCTAAAAATTACAGATGAGGAGCCCTAACTGCTCACATCATAAAAATCTTCGAAAGAGTGACGAGACAGCAATTACAAATTTCGTGGAAAAGCACAAACAGCACAACTCGAACCAGCATGATTTTAGAACAGGATGATTATGCCTGTCACAGCTGCTGAACCATTATGACAGAATTACGGAGGCATTGGAAGACGACCAAATGCAGATGTGATTTACACACATTTTGCAAAGGCATTTGACAAATGCGATCATGGAGTGATAGCGCACAAAATGAGGTCCATGGGCATTACAAGGAAGGTAGGCAGATGGATTTTTGGGTTCCTAACACACAGAACACAACAAGTAGTAGTAAACAGAGCAAGATCCAGCATCAGTGAGGTCAAAAGCTCAGTGCCCCAAGGCACACTCCTGGCACTTCTGCTGTTTCTCATCCTCATAGCAGACATAGACAATAACATCCCTCACACTTTTGTATCATCATTTGCAGATGACACTAAAATAAGCATGAAGTCACTATGGTATAGGACACTGAAAAATTACAGGAAGACATAAACAGGGTTTTCCAGTGGGCAGTGTAGAACAACATGACGTTCAATGGTGATAAGTTCCAGCTGCTGAGGTATGGAAAGAATGAAGAATTCAAAACAAAACTCAAGAGGGTCACCAAATAGAATGAAAGAAACAAGTAAGACCTGGGAATAATTATGTCAGCTGATCTTTCTTTTATGGAATAACAAGACAAAGATCACAACAGCCAGGAAAATGATGGAGTGGGTATTGAGAACTTTCAAAACAAGGGAAATAATGCCGATGGTGACACTTTTCAAATCGCTAGTGCTCCCTCATGTAGAATATTGCTCAGTGCTGACTACCCCGTTCAAAGAAGTGCATCAGAGCTGGAACAAATACAGAGATCGTTTACAGCTCACAATGAGCCAGTAAAGCACCTAAATTACTGGGAACACCTTCAAGTCTTGAACGTGTACTCATTGGAGCGGAGGAGAGAGAGATACAGTGGACCCCCAGTTTTCACAATTAACCTGTTTCAGAGAGAGTGACTAAACCCGAATCTGACTAATTCCGAATTAATTTTCCCCATGAGAAATAATGGAAATCCAATTAATCCATTCCCGACACCCAAAAGCATTAAAAAAATAATTTTTTACGTGAAATATACATTTCCCTACACAGAAAACAATGAGACAAGCAGAATAAAACAATACTAAAATGACACTTACCTTTATTGAATAGTGATGAGACAGGAGGGGAGAGGATGGAGGTGTACTATTGTTGGGAAGGGGAATCCCTTTCCATAAAGCCTTCAGGTACCAAGTCCTTTTCTGGGGTTACTTCCCTTCTTTGTTTTTTAATGCCAATAGGACCAGTTTGAGTCACTGGACCCCTGTCGCTCAAAAAAGTGTTCCAGAGAGGTCTGTATCTGGCATTTCTTTAAAACTTCCCTAAAATGGGACTCAACATTGTCATTGCATATGTTGCCAACACAGCCTGCAACAGCTTTGTCAGGGTGATGTTCATCCATAAATGCTTGCACCTGTGTCCACATTGTACAAATCTCCTTAATCTTTGAAGAAGGCACCTTCCTCCATCTCTCTTCCTCCTCCTCTGAAGCAATTTCCTGATCTGTGGTCTGTTGCTGTTGCAGATGAAGCTCTTGCAGCTCTGCAGTGGTTAGCTCTTTATCGTGGTCCTCCACCAACTCTTCCACATCCTCGAAACTCATATCCAACCCCATGGAATTCCCCAATGCCACAATACTTTCCACAACTGGCATAGGCTCCTCAGGGTCAGCCCCAAACCCTTCAAAATCCCTCTCTTGTACACACTGTGGCCACAATTTTCTCCAAGCAGAGTTTAAAGTCCTGCAAGTCACTCCCTCCCAAGCCTTACCTACAAGGTTTATGCAATGGAAGATACTGAAGTGATCTCTCCAGAACTCTCTTAGGGTCAATTCA
The DNA here is from genome assembly GCF_038502225.1 of Cherax quadricarinatus. NCBI lineage: Eukaryota > Metazoa > Arthropoda > Malacostraca > Decapoda > Parastacidae > Cherax > Cherax quadricarinatus. Next base: position 17,577,834 of record NC_091296.1, read on the forward strand.
GTGTCTGGGTCACTTGAAAGCACTTCTGAAACACTGCTTTGGTGTACAGCTTTTTGAATTTGAAATGACCTGCTGGTCCATGAGCTGGAGGAAAGGAGTGGTATTAGGGGGCAAGAACTTCACTTTGATGAAACGAAACTCCTGCATCATTTGCTCTTCCAAGTCTGGAGGATGAGCAGGAGCATTGTCCATTACCAGGATGCACTTGAGTGACAATTTATTTTCCAGGAGGTATTTCTTCACACTGGGGCCAAACACGTCATTAAACCAATCAAGGAGAATGTCTCTCATGACCCATGCCTTACTGTTTGCCTTCCACAACACACACAATTTACTCTTGACGACACTGTTTTTCATGAACACACTGGGATTTTCAGAGTGATACACCAGTAAATGCTTCACTTTGAAATCCCCACTAGCATTACTACAAAACGTGAGAGTTAGCCTGTCTTTCATAGGCTTGTGCCCTGGGATTGCCTTCTCCTCCTGAGTAATGTAGGTCCTCTTTGGCATTTTCTTCCAAAAGAAGCCTGTTTTGTCACAATTGAACACTTGTTGGGGTTTTAATTTTTCAGCTTCTATGTACCCCTTGAATTCCTGAACATATTTTTCAGCCACTTTTTTTCAGGACTGGCAGCCTCACTGTGCCTTATCACACTGTTTATGCCCCTATGATTCTTAAATCTCTCAAACCAGCCATTGCTGGCCTTAAATTCACCAATATCAGCACTAGTTCCAGGCATTTTCTTGTTGATACACACCAACAACAAAGTCTCCACATCTTCCAGTATTTGCAATCTCTGTTTTGTAAGCATATTTGCACCTTTCGCAACAACAGCTTCCTTGATTTCCTTTCTCTTGGCCACGATAGAAGCAATGGTTGTATGGGGTTTGTTATATAACCTAACCAACTCTGCGACACGTACTCCACTTTCATATTTTACAATGATGTCTTTCTTGAATTCTATAGGGTTTCTCACCCTCTTTACCAAAGGGCCGGCACTAGAAGCTTTCTGTGGGCGCATGGTTTATTTAGCAGATGCAAGCACTAAAAAGAATGGAATACAAAATATATCGTATGAACACGTGGGATCGTCCTCACTGGCTGATAAACAATGGCACACTGGCTGTAAATGGTGTGTCAGACTGCTCGGGCCGCGCAGACACGTTTGGGACAAATGACTAATACAGAGTTCATTGACGATCACCGAGCCAATATTTCAAGGAAAAAAGTTACTTATTCCAGATATTACGAATTCCGATGACGATGTAATCCTGGGGTCCACTGTACATGATAATATATACAGTGGACCCTCCCTTTTCGTCGATCTCAGTTATCGTTGATTTCCGTTTTCGCTTACTTTTTTCGTCAAAATATTGGTCGCATTTTCATCGATTTCCTCCATTTTCTTTGATGGTACGGAACCTGTCCAGTGCCCAGCACCCAGACAAAGCCGCCTCCCACACGCATTCTCAGGCAGTGTCGTGTTGTTTCTCAGCGAGTGAACATATCCTGCGAGGTCATACAAAACATTTCATAAAAATCCAAATCCATAGATTTTGGCACTTGTTTATTGTGTGTGACTGCTAAATAAGCCACCATGGGTCCAAAGAAAGCTCCTAGTATCAGTCCTTTGGTAAAGAAAGTGAGGAACACGATAGATTTAAAGAAAGAAGGAAGAGAGAGGGGAAAATGTGCCCTCTTCAGTGATTCAGTGATTCTAAAATATGTACAGTGCTAAAGCAGCACAGATCAATAAAGGCTATAGCGCCAGCCAGCGACGAAGTGTAGCATTAACAGTGTAGCAAGTAAGTTAAGCGATTAATCGACAGAAAAAGGACAGCACGAACCTAACTCCTCCAATGTTGTTGGAGTTATATAGGGCTACTGACTAACACTGCCATCTCTGCTGCCGCCTTCACCACCACTATGTACGGCATATGCTCTCAGTGGCCCTTATACATCCCACAACACAACACCTTTCGTGACATACATGACGTATTTTTTTCATTCTAGTGTATATGTTATGCTTCTATGGTATTAATATTGTTTATTATGTCATATTAGATGAACTGTGAAAGATAAGTAAGCCGTGGAGTTGATATTAGTGTCATACTGAAGCATATTGTCCTGGATAAGGCCCTGATCAACTGGAAGGCCTGGTCGTGGACCGGACCATGGGGGGGGAGCGTTGATCCCCAGAATATCCTCCAGGTAGGTAGAATTCCCAAAGTTACCCCAAGAATTAGCTTCGATACTTTAAGTCCGAACCAAATCCATCCTTTCTCCCTCATATATTTGTCTAACCTATTTTTAAGTTCCCCAGGGTTGACTCTTTTTCAAATCACTTATGCTTTCATAATACAGTGGAATCTCAGCTTTTGTTTGCCCTGGTATTTGTCGAATTCAGTTTTTGACAACTTTTTCGACACAATTTTGTCCCAGTTTTTGTTCATCACCTCGGTTTTCGTCGAGGTGACAGTGGTCTGCTGTACCGAACGTGTCCGCCTGTCGTTGCCCACACAAAGCATCCCACGCATTCTGAGCCAGTCTGTCTTTGCTTCTCGTCGAGTGAGCATTACCCTGCTCGAAACATTTTGTAATAATCCATTGTTTTTTTGTGTTTGTTTATTGAGTGTGACTGCTAAATAAGTCACCATGGGGGCCAAAGAAAGTTCCAAGTGCCAGCCCTTTAATAAAGAAGGTGAGAAAAATTATAAAAAAAAAAAAAAAAAACTCGTAGCAAAGTACGAAAGTGGAATGAGTTGCAAAGTTTTGTGGAGAAATATCACTACTACCCTCTACAAAAGTAGAGGGTGGTAGTGATTGTGGTAGATGGTGGTTGTGATGGTGGTAGAGGGTGATAGTGGTTGTGACAGTGGTAGAGGGTGGTAGTGGTTGTGATGGTGGTAGAGGGTGGTAGTGGTTGTGATGGTAGAGAGTGGTAGTGATTGTGGTAGAGGGTGGTAGTTGTGGTAGAGGGTGGTAGTGCTTGTGGTAGAGGATGGTAGTGAGGGTGGTAGTGATGATGGCAGAGGGTGGTAGTGATGGTGGTAGTGATGGTGGTAGTGATGGTGGTAGAGGGTGGTTGTGATGGTGGTAGAGGGTAGTAGTGGTTATGGTAGTGATGGTGGTAGAGAGTGGCAGTGATGGTGGTAGAGTGTGGTAGTGATGGTGGTAGAGGGTGGTAGTGATGGTGGTAGTGATCATGGTAGAGGGTGGCAGTGATGGTGGTAGAGGAGTGGTAGTGATGGTGGTAGAGGAGTGGTAGTGATGGTGGTAGAGAAGTGGTAGTCATGGTGGTAGAGAGTGGTAGTGATGGTGGTAGAGAGTGGTAGTGATGGTGGTAGTGGTTGTGATGGTGGTAGAGGGTGGTAGTGATGGTGGTAGAGGGTGGTAGTGATGGTGGTAGTGGTTGTGATGGTGGTAAAGGGTGGTAGTGATTGTGGTAAAGGGTGGTAGTGATTGTGGTAGAGGGTGGTAGTGATGGTGGTAGAGGGTGGTAGTGACAGTAGTATAGGGTGGTAGTGATGGTGGTAGAGGGTAGTAGTGATGGTGGTAGAGGGTGGCAGTGATGGTGGTAGAGGGTGGTAGTGGTTGTGATGGTGGTAGAGGGTGGTAGTGACTGTGGTAGAGGGTGGTAGTGACTGTGGTAGAGGGTGGTAGTGATGGTGGTAGAGATAACCTCTCCTTCCTCTCCCCTCCTCACCATCTTCCATACACCAACAAGAGTCTTCAATAAAGGTAAAAGGGATGTTAAATGTTCATTTATCCATTTCATTAGTCTTTTATATTTATTGCGCTGTTTTCTGTATATAAAACTGTAGTTATTCTCTATAAAATGTATTTTTTGTTAATACTTTTGGGTGTCTGGAATGGATTAATTGGATTTACATTATTTCTTATGGGAAATACTGCTTCAGTTTTGTCAGACTTTCTGGAATGAATTAACCCCTAAATGGTCCAAACGTATACGTATATACATTCTTACCACTAGCGCCCTGAACGTATATATGTTTTATTTTTCATTCCTTCAAAATTGGCGCGATAAGCCTGAGTCACCTAGACATGAGAGAATGGGTCTGCGCAGTGTGCACCATATGAAAAAAATCAGGATGCCTGGGTACTGCATGGTAGGACCAGTTACATTCAGCTCCATCTTGGGTCAACATCATGGCACATCCTTGTGATTCACTCATGCCTCATCATATTAACACTCTACTATTCGAGGAAAGTGATATAGAACGTGAGTTTAGTGGATTTGATACCAATGGGGCCACTAATACTCAAGGAATTAATGAAAATATCGACGATAACCCAGATGACCCCCAGCCCGTCACCTCTGGGGTGGCCACACCTGACCCTGGGCCAAGCACTTGTCGGGTGGCAAGTGTTACCAATAGGCAACTTTGCATGAGGAAACTATAATTTTTCCAGTGTTTTAGTGATAGTGAAAGTGATGTAAGTGACAATGAGATGATTTTATGCCATTCGAGGATTCGTCTAGTGATAGTGAAGTTCATTATTCACCAGTGAAGTGTACTTTTAGGTGGCGGCGTCTACGTTCAGGCAGTGTGCCATATGCAGTCCCCAAGGGTCATGGCAGGTCACGCTCCAAAACCCTGGCCACTGATAGTGACAGTGATCATGAAGGTGAATATGTGGGGATGGAAGAAGCAGTGGTGGGTGGCACGGTACCTGGACCACATGGCGTGGTGGGTGAACAGACAAAGGACCGCCCAGCACCCCCTCAACCATATGCTGCCTCCACTCCTGTCCCTCCTCCTGCTCTCCCTCACCCCATGCCACAGGTCCACCCTGCACCATGTGATTGTGAGTGGAACTAGACACAAAGTATATTTGTGCCACAGCCTTGTGATTTTGATGCAAGTGGAAGTGGCATCCTGTCAGAATGTCCCCTAACGAATGAGTCTACAGAGTTAGACTTTTTCCAGTTATACTCTGACGAGCCTATAATAAGCCTGATAGTGACCCAGACAAACAATTATTACCGATATGTCATGGACAACACAGCAGAGGTTGGTAGATAAGACACAAAGGCAACAATATTCCAAAACGTTACGCCTACACAGTAGGCTTCTTCAGTTGAGTACAGAAAGTAGGCAGGAGCAGTAGAGATGTGAAGACGATGTAATCAGTCCATCACCCTTGAGGCCGTAGATTTGAGGTTGTCAGTCCCTCAGCCTGGAGAAGTTCTGTTCCAGACTTTGGAACAGAACTTCTCCAGGCTGAGGGACTGACAACCTCAAATCTACGACCTCAAGGGTGATGGACTGATTACATCGTCTTCACATCTCTACTGCTCCCGCCTACTTTCTGTACTCGACTGAAGAAGCCTACTGTGTAGGCATAACGTTTCGGAATAAAGTTGCCTTAATGTTGCCTATGTGTCTTATCTACCAACCTGTCGGTATTGTATACCATTTGATAATCACAGCAGAGGTTGGAGAATCGTCACAGCTGCACAGGTGGAAAGATAAAACAGTGGCTGAAATGTATTTATTTCTTGCCACTGTCATGCTTATGCCACATACCTATGAGAACAATATACAGTGGACCCCTGCATAACGCTATTAATCCATTCCTGAGAGCTCAATGTTATGCGAAATTATCGTTATGTGAATTAATTTTCCCCATAAGAAATAATGGAAATCAAATTAATCCGTGCAAGACACCCAAAAGTATGAAAAAAATTTTTTTTATTACCACATGAAATATTAATTTTAATACACACAAACTTAAGAAAACATGCACAGTTACATGACACTTATCTTTATTGAAGATGTGGTGATTATTGATGGGATGGGAGAGGAGAGGAGACTGGATGGTTTTGGTGTTTAGAAGGGGAATCCCCATCCATTAGGACTTGAGGTGTCAAGTCCTTTTCCGGGGTAGCTTCCCTTCTTCTTTTAATGCCACTAGAACCAGCTTCAGAGTCACTGGACTTCTGTCGCACAACATATCTGTCCATAGAGGCCTGTACCTCTCGTTCCTTTATGACTTTCCTATAGTGGTTCACAACATTGTCAGTGTAATAGTCACCAGCACGGCTTGCAGTAGCTGTGTCAGGGTGATTTTCATCAAAAAAGGTTTGCACTTCAAGCCACTTTGCACACAATTCCTTAATCTTTTGAGTAGGCAACTTCTTCAATTTCTCGTACGTCGGACTGCGTGCGGCCAGCAGTAACAGCCTAGTTGATCAGGCCCTGATCCATCGGGAGGCCTGGTCATGGACCGGGCCGCGGGGGCGTTGATCCCCGGAATAACCTCCAGGTAACCTCCAGGTAACCAGGTAACCTCCTCCGAAGTAGCTTCCTCAGGTCTGCCCTCTTGCTGCTGAAGATGATCTAGCAGCTCATCAGTGGTTAGTTCGTCATTGTCCTCCTCCACCAACTCTTCCACATCCTCCCCACTAACCTCCAACCCCAAGGACTTCCCCAATGCCACAATGAATTCCTCAACTGGCACAGGATTCTCAGGGTTAGCCTCAAACCCTTCAAAATCCCTCTTGTCTACACATTCTGGCCACAGTTTTTTCCAAGCAGAGTTCAAGGTCCTCTTAGTCACTTCCTCCCAAGCCTTACCTATAAGGTTTACACAACTGAGGATATTAAAGTGATCCTTCCAAAACTCTTTTAACCCTTTGACTGTTTCAGGCCCCTCTCTGAAACTGTCATTCTATGTTGCCAAATATTCGAAAAAAAAAAATTATTTTTTCTTATGAAAATGTTAGGAATATTTTTCTGAGTGTTTTAAGCCTAAAAAAATTTTTTGCCATCAGTACTTACCGAGATATAGAGCCGCAAAGTTTGCAGAAAGTGACGTGAGTACGGCAACAGCGGCGACTGCCGCCCACCCGGTATTCTTTTATTAACTCTAATTCAAAGGTTTCTTGCATTTTTCAATATTTTTCTGTTCCAGGTAACTTATGTGGCCTGTGAGACCAATGTAAGGTGCATTCTTCAAATATACACTCATTGTTTACAACACAATAACAGAACAAACTTTATCACTGTTAGTGTATACACTTTGTTTACACAAACAAACAATACAAAACAATGTTTATTACAATTGTTCCATAATATATATACATATGTACAGTCACTAAACACGTTCCTAGAACTGCTGCAGCTTGTGGAACTCTTTGAAACATGGGTATATGCAGAGGGGCACTTGACACTCCTCACACATAAAACGAGTGTCTCTGCGTGTTTGTGGGCGTTTTGCGGTATGCATACATACATAACACCTCTTTTGAGCATTTTTCTTGGCAGTAGTAGGAGGCAGTTGCATGGGGTAGTGATCACCAGGCCTGAAACGAGATGACGTGTGTTGGTAATTTCGTGGGCGCTCGTCTATTGCAGGTGTTGCTCCTTGGGTACTTTGCAATTATTTGTCTGATTACTGACAAGCAAAATTCACCATATTTTGGTGTTCTGTTGGTCTTCAACTTGTATATGTTATAAGCATTCAGCATAGAGATATCAACAAGATGGAAAAAAAGTTTTATATACCACTTATAACTCTTGCGTACACAGTCTGCAAACCCAATCTGCATGTCACATTTGTCCACTAAGTGCATATTGAGGTTGTAGTCCATGATAGCTGCAGGCTTTAGAATGGGTTCATTGGTCTCTCTGTTGTGCCTGCCACTGTGTACCATTTCGTTTCGGTGAACTGATGTCAATAATGTGACATCACATTTGTCATGCCACCGAAATGCCATGATGTCATTGGCAGCAAAGGCTTGCACCTCACCTCTGCGAGTGCCAGCGTCGAACCTTGGCACATGTTTACGATTACGATGCACTGTGCCACACACGTCTGTCAAGTTCACTCACAAGAAATCACTGAGTAAGGGGCTTGTGTACCAGTTATCAGTAAATAACATATGCCCCTTACCAAGATATGGTTCCATCATTGTTCGAACCACATCACCAGAGATATCCAATAACTTCATGGTATCTCTCAAAGTATTACTGCCAGTGTACACAATGATATCCAAAACTAGACCACTTCTGCAATCACACAGTACAAATAGCTTTATACCAAAGCGTTTCCTCTTGCTTGGTATATATTGCTTGAATGAGAGTCTTCCTTTGAATAAAATCAAGGACTCATCAATAACAAGCTTCCTGAAGGGATAAAAATACATGCAGCACTTTTGTTTCATGTACATAAACACATTTCTTATCTTATATAACCTGTCGCTTCTGTCAGGCCTGGTTTTGTCTGAAAAGTGTAACATACGTAACAGCATCAGGAAACGATTGACACCTATAATGTCACTAAAACCTGGAGTTGAAATCAGGCGTTCTGTTGCCCAGTATGTGGTGACAGTGTGCTTATACGCACGTGGCATAAGCATTATTGTGGCAAAAAACAGGTACATCTCTGCCACAGTTGTCTCCTTCCACTTGTGTAGCCGTGATTTTAGTGAGAGAATTGTATTTGCCATGGTGTAATCACAGTATGTGTTTGTTTCCCTGACAATGATGTCCATCAGGGGTTCATCGAAGAATAACTCAAAGCAGTCCAGTTCACTGGCATTGTTCCCAAGTGGACAGGATGGCTTTATTCCACTTTGTGTTTCATCAAAGTCATGGGGGCTGGGAACAAACTCATCACCGTCCTGCCAATCCCAGATGCGGTCTGCTAGTGGGGTCTGGATATTGTACCGTGGTTGTGGTTGTGCAGGTTGTGGGAGTGTGGGGTCGGGTGAGGCTGGTTGTTCTGCAGAGTCAGCAGCGTGGGTAGTAGCGTGGCCCGCTGATGGTGCCACATGGGCCGTGCCACCCTCACTATCACCACCACTGCCTGCTCCCTCACTCATATCATTCATACCCATCGTTACAATATCGTCATCTTCACTATCAGGTCGTGGTGTAGGGCCACGGGATGTGCTCCCAGAGTTTCTCCTTCCCCTTGGAACAACATATGAAACACTACCAGACCGCATGCTACGTCGTACATACTGCCGCTTCACTGGGGAATATTCACCCTCACTGTCACTAGAACTGCTTTCAATGACCTTGAAATCACTATCACTATCACATTCACTGCTATCATCTGGGTGTTGTACACGACCAAATAGTTTCCTCTTTCGTCCTGGTACAGGCGAACGTGAACGTGAACAAGCTGGCCCAGCACCAGAGGTGGAAGGTTGTGGGTCATCTGGGTGTTCATCACTAATTACGTTATCCTGGGCACTTTTTCCGGTAACACTCACTTCAAAACCCTGGAATTCACTGTCACTGACATTTTCATCACTGTTAGAGCTATCACTTGGGAACAAAAGACCTCCAATCCGCCGAGGAGTGAGGAACTTCTTACCGAGAGGCATGGTGAAAATGGACTAACAAGATGGCGTTCCCACAATGCACCGCTGGGTCCCAGATTTTTTTCACAGGGTGCACACCGACCACTGAAACCCATTCTCTCTCATGTAGGCCTACCAGGCCTTTCCCGCTTGATTTGAAGCCGCTAGAATTTGTGCGTATAAATACGTCAGAAACATTGGCTCGTAAGACGTATTTATACATCGTAAACAGTCAAAGGGTTAAGAGTCAATTGAGTTTCTGTGGTCACTACAAAGCACTTTTGAAACATAGCTTTTGTGTACAGTTTCTTGAAGTTGGAAATGACCTGCTGGTCCATGGGCTGCAGGAGAGGAGTGGTATTAGGAGGCAAAAACTTAGACCTTAATGAAGCTCCTGTCCCCAGAAAGTCGCTCTGCCAAGTCTGTAGGATGACCAGGAGCATTGTCTAATACCAGGAGGCACTTAAGGTCTAATTTATTTTCAATTAGGTAATTTTTCACAGTGGGGGCAAATGCATGGTGTAACCAGTCATAGAAAAAGTCCCTAGTGACCCATGCCTTACTGTTTGCCCTCCACATCACACACAAATTAGCCTTGAGGACATTCTTTTGCCTGAACACTCTGGGAGTTTCTGAGTGATACACCAATAAAGGCTTCACTTTGCAATCACCACTAGCATTGGCACACATCAGAAGAGTAAGCCTGTCTTTCATAGACTTATGTCCTGGGAGTGCCTTTTCCTCCTGAGTAATGTAGGTCCTGCTTGGCAATTTCTTCCAAAACAGGCCTGTTTCATCACAATTAAACACTCGTTCAGGTTTCAATCCTTCAGCCTCTATGTACTCCTTGAATTCATGCACATATTTTTCAGCCGCTTTGTGGTCCGAACTGGCAGCCTCACCATGCCTTACCACATTGTGTATGCCACTACGATTCTTAAATCTTTCAAACCAACCTTTACTGGCCTTAAATTCACTCACATCACCACTAGTTGCAGGCAATTTCTTTACCAAATCATCATGCAACTGCCTAGTCTTTTCACAAATGATCGCTTGAGAGATGCTATCTCCTGCTATCTGTTTTTCATTTACCCACACCAATAACAGTCTCTCAACATCTAATACTAGCGATCTCTGTTTTGAAAACAAAGTTGCACCTTTTGCAACAACAGCTTGCTTGATTGCCATTTTCCTGCTCACTATAGTAGAGATGGTTGATTGGGGTTTACTATACAACCTGGCCAGCTCCGACACACGCACTCCACTTTCGTACTTTGCAATTATCTCTTTCTTCATTTCAATAGTCATTAGTGCCTTTTTTCTCGAAGGCTTGGCACTAGAAGTTTTCTTGGGGCCCATGGTTACTTATTTCACAGAAACAAACACCAAAAATAGTGATATGGAATGTACCGAATGTATCCTTAGATGCGCGCACACTGGCTGGCTTGTAAACACTGGCACACACGGGGCAGTTCAGGCCACATGTGGACATGTCTCGTATGAATCGTATCGAATGTCAGGTTTTCCATCGAATGTCGAGGCAAAATTTTTGCGTTAAAATGCATCGAATGTCGGATTTATCGAATGTCAGGGGTCCACTGTATGTCATGTTTCTATGTTATTAACCCTTTCAGGGTCCAAGGCCCAAATCTGGAGTCACGCACCAGTGTCCAAGAATTTAAAAAAAAAAAATTTGTTATTTTTTCTTATGAAATCGTAGAGAATCTTTTTGTGAAGGTAATAAAACAAAAAGTACGAAATTTGGTGGAAAATTGACGAAATTATGCTCTCGCGAATTTTGATGTGTCAGCGATATTTACGAATCGGCGATTTTGCCGACTTTGACTCCCATTTTAGGCCAATTACATTATTCCAATCAACCAAATTCTTAGCTATTTCACTAGTATTACTTCTATTCTATCGATTGAGCACAAGAAATCGCCAAGTCAACTGTTTCAACTACAAAATAAAGTGATCGGAAATTGTTAATTTGGCCAATTTAACACAAAGTTCAAAATATTCCAATTTCAAAATAGGGTCCAGAATGAACAATGTAGGCATTCCTGGCACTAAACTAACATTTCCTCTGTTCATTAGTTATGTTTTGAGGCTTTACAAATAAATTCCATTTTGATTTTTTATTCACATAATGAATTTTTATTCACACCAAAAAATAGAAGATTTACTGTTATGCAATACTGTAATAATTGTATAAATATCATCACCATATTTGTGAATGTATATTAGACCCACCAGCTGACGTGTATTAGACGTGTGAGGTCGTTTGTTTACTCTTGAATATCGGCAAAAATTTAACATTTCTGCTACTTTGAGCTCGGTTTCAAGCCATTTCCAGTGCTAAAACCAATCAAAATCATCTCTATTTCTGTAATATGTCTTCCATTCTATCAAATGAGACCACGAAATCGCAAATACAACTATAAAAAACATACGAAAAAACACTGCAAAGTTGCTGTTTTAATCGAAAAATCATGATTTCATTTTTTTTCTCTCATTATACACAGTGTGCTGCAGGATCTGTTTTATGTGGTGCACACATACCACATAGATGCATTCTCTCATATCTAGGCCCAAATGTACCACTCACAGTTTATCAGAGTGAGCTGAGCTCATGGCGTAGATCTACGGTTTGGACCCTGAACGTAAAGCCGTAGATCTACGGGACGGACCCTGAAAGGGTTAATATTGTTTATGTCATATTAGATGAATTTTGCTACATAAATAAGCCGTAGAGCTGATATTAGTGTCATAAGGAAGGACTATCTTGTGTCTCCCAACACTATTCCTAACATACGCCAGAAACAGACCTCTCTGGAACACTTTTTTGAGTGACACGTGTCCAGTGACTCTCAAGCTGGTCCTAGTGGCATTAAAAAACAAAGGAGGGAAGTAGCCCAGGATAAGGACTTGGTACCTGAAGTCTTTATGGAGTGGGATTTCCCTTCCAAGCAACTGTAAACTCCTCCATCCTCTCCCCTCCTCCCATCTTCCATACATCACCATATCTTCAATAAAGGTAAGTGTAATGTTATTATATTTTTATTCTTCATGTATCATTGTTTTCTGTGTAGGTAAATGTTTATTTCATGTAGAAAACATTTTTTTAATACTTTTGGGTGTCTGAAACAGATTAATTGGATTTCCATTATTTCTCATGGGGAAAATTAATTTGGATTAAGTCAGATTCGGTTTATATAAGACACTCTCTCTGGAACGGATTAATTACGTTATCCGGGGGTCCACTGTATGTATGTATATTGAAGGTATTCAGTACTTTATTAAAAAAAATTCATTTTAATACACAAATGCTCATGCATGCTAGTGGCTTTCTTTGTGCTTAACTATACTGTACAGTACTACGTGTGAACTACACGTTGTATATTACACACAGAAATAAATTTTCAAATTTGAAGGATGAAGCTAAGTACCTGAATAGATGCAAGGATAAAAATGCCTTTCTAGTACATAATAAGTGAGAGTTGAAGGAAAGATGGAACAAGAACAGGGGGCAATATTGGATGAAAAAACAGCGCTTCAGGATTTGTTCGGCATAATAAATTGTAGTCACGGTCACATTAAGGAAAGGTGTTTTTGAAGTGGTTGGCAAAGAGAGAGCCTCTGCAATCTACAGGTAAATGTTCCAGATTTTAAGTTCTTTTATACACATTGAGTTTTACACAGGTTGAGTCGGACACAGGGAATATCATAGAGATTTTTGTAAGGTATTATGCTTATAAGTACTGTTGCAGCTATCAAGAAGGAGCATTAGAGCAGGATTGATATTAGAATTGATTGTCCTGTATATGTAAAATACACAGTATAAGTGAATTTTATGAATATTAACCCTTAAATTGTCCAAATAGATCGACGTTCAAATCCGTAGTACTCCAAAAGTAGATCTATGTTTTTTTTACATATTTTCAAATATAACAAAAAAAAAATGCAGATAAAAGTTTTTTTACACATTTTCAAATGTAAAAAAAAAAAATGATGATGTACATTTTTTTACATACTTTCAAATGTTGAAAAAACGTATACTATATACATATGGACCATTTGAGGGTTAAAGAGGGGTGTTAATGTTGCAGTTTAAAAACTGTAGTGTAAAGCACCCTTCTGGCAAGACAGTGATGGAGTAAATGATGGTGAAAGTTTTTCTTTTTCGGGCCACCCTGCCTTGGTGGGAATCGGCCAGTGTGTTAATAATAATAATAATAATAATAATAATAATAATAATAATAATAAAAATAAACAAATTTAGACTTTTGAAGAGTTGAAGAGTGTGCTGTCTGGCACTAGGTTGGGAATTCATAAAGTAAGTTTTATTCAGGTATAGGTACACATAAATACAGTTACATAAATTATCATACTAGCAGCATGTGTAGATTACCTAGGATAACCTCAAAAACTCAAAAGTGACTTATTTTCATTGGGGTCCTTGTAATATCTTATTAAAACCTTAAAAGTTAAAACAGCTAAGTAATTCAACTGTGTGGAAAGCTGTTACAATAAAAGGCAATATTGTTAATGTTACAGTTTTATAACTGTAGTGTAAGCGTGCCTCTGGCAAGACAGTGATAGAGTGAATGATGATGAAAGTTTTTCCTTTTTTGGGCCACCCTACCTTGGTGGGAAATGGCCGATGTGCTAATAATAAAAAAATACTATTAAAAAGGTAAACTGAGTTATTTACATTAACATTACTGCTGCTTTTTGTTTCGAGGTATTATTGGCTTAAGATGATTTGCTGTAGTAGATCCCCAGGCAAAAATAGCATAGGTGAGATAGGGATAGATTAGATAGTACAGTATAATGTAAGTAGTGCTGTCTGAGGAACATATTAATATATCTTAAGAAAGGATGCCAACTGATTTGGATACTTTTTTTGTATGATGAATATCAGTATTGAATTCCAAATGACTGTCAAGGAACAGACCTAAATATTTTCCTTCACTGTGGAGAGTTCCAGATTTTAAGGCCTTTTATGCACAACGAGTTTTTACTCAGGTTGAGTCAAACGTGGGATATCCGAGATTTTGCGTTTTGTATTATGTCTACGAGTTCTGTTGCAGCTATCAAGGAAGAAGTCCTCAAGCTATACTCATGAACATAAGAAAAAGGAGCATGGCAGCAAGCCTACTGGCCCATGCTAGGCAGGTCCAAGTCACATACTGGCCCAAGCCAGTCAGATTCAACTTACACCCAACCAAACCCACTCATGTATTTATCTAACTTATTTTTAAAACTACACAATGTTTCAGCTTCAATTACATTACTCAGAAGTTTGTTCCATTCATCTGCAATTCTATTTCCATACCAGTATTTTCCTATATCCTTTCTAAATCTAAATTTTTCCAACTCAAACTCATTGCTTTGAGTCCTGTCTTGGCCAGATATTTTTTTTTTTAGCACGTTATTTACATACCTTTTATTTATACTACCTGTTTTCCATTTATGAACCTCAATCATATCCCCCCATAATTCTATGCCTTTTTAGAGAGTGCAGATTCAGGGCCCTCAGTCTATCCTAGTAGGAAATATTTCTGATATGTACATGGGATCAACTTCATCATCCTTCTTTGCATGTTTTTAAGCACATTTATATCCATACTGTAATACGGTGACAGAGAAGCCTGGCCTCAGACCAGGCTGTAGGGATAAGAGAGACTTTTCAAGACTAGTCACAGGTAAAAACTTACTCAATACCTACAGTAAATATAATATTTATTATTTATTATCACACCGGCCGATTCCCACCAAGGCAGGGTGGCCCGAAAAAGAAAAACTTTCACCATCATTCACTCCATCACTGTCTTGCCAGAAGGGTGCTTTACACTACAGTTTTTAAACTGCAACATTAACACCCCTCCTTCAGAGTGCAGGCACTGTACTTCCCATCTCCAGGACTCAAGTCCGGCCTGCCGGTTTCCCTGAATCCCTTCATAAATGTTACTTTGCTCACACTCCAACAGCACGTCAAGTATTAAAAACCATTTGTCTCCATTCACTCCTATCAAACACGCTCACGCATGCCTGCTGGAAGTCCAAGCCCCTCGCACACAAAACCTCCTTTACCCCCTCCCTCCAACCCTTCCTAGGCCGACCCCTACCCCGCCTTCCTTCCACTACAGACTGATACACTCTTGAAGTCATTCTGTTTCGCTCCATTCTCTCTACATGTCCGAACCACCTCAACAACCCTTCCTCAGCCCTCTGGACAACAGTTTTGGTAATCCCGCACCTCCTCCTAACTTCCAAACTACGAATTCTCTGCATTATATTCACACCACACATTGCCCTCAGACATGACATCTCCACTGCCTCCAGCCTTCTCCTCGCTGCAACATTCATCACCCACGCTTCACACCCATATAAGAGCGTTGGTAAAACTATACTCTCATACATTCCCCTCTTTGCCTCCAAGGACAAAGTTCTTTGTCTCCACAGACTCCTAAGTGCACCACTCACTCTTTTTCCCTCATCAATTCTATGATTCACCTCATCTTTCATAGACCCATCCGCTGACACGTCCACTCCCAAATATCTGAATACGTTCACCTCCTCCATACTCTCTCCCTCCAATCTGATATTCAATCTTTCATCACCTAATCTTTTTGTTATCCTCATAACCTTACTCTTTCCTGTATTCACCTTTAATTTTCTTCTTTTGCACACCCTACCAAATTCATCCACCAATCTCTGCAACTTCTCTTCAGAATCTCCCAAGAGCACAGTGTCATCGGCAAAGAGCAGCTGTGACAACTCCCACTTTGTGTGTGATTCTTTATCTTTTAACTCCACGCCTCTTGCCAAGACCCTCGCATTTACTTCTCTTACAACCCCATCTATAAATATATTAAACAACCACGGTGACATCACACATCCTTGTCTAAGGCCTACTTTTACTGGGAAAAAATTTCCCTCTTTCCTACATACTCTAACTTGAGCCTCACTATCCTCGTAAAAACTCTTCACTGCTTTCAGTAACCTACCTCCTACACCATACACTTGCAACATCTGCCACATTGCCCCCCTATCCACCCTGTCATACGCCTTTTCCAAATCCATAAATGCCACAAAGACCTCTTTAGCCTTATCTAAATACTGTTCACTTATATGTTTCACTGTAAACACCTGGTCCACACACCCCCTACCTTTCCTAAAGCCTCCTTGTTCATCTGCTATCCTATTCTCCGTCTTACTCTTAATTCTTTCAATTATAACTCTACCATACACTTTACCAGGTACACTCAACAGACTTATCCCCCTATAATTTTTGCACTCTCTTTTATCCCCTTTGCCTTTATACAAAGGAACTATGCATGCTCTCTGCCAATCCCTAGGTACCTTACCCTCTTCCATACATTTATTAAATAATTGCACCAACCACTCCAAAACTATATCCCCACCTGCTTTTAACATTTCTATCTTTATCCCATCAATCCCGGCTGCCTTACCCCCTTTCATTTTACCTACTGCCTCACGAACTTCCCCCACACTCACAACTGGCTCTTCCTCACTCCTACAAGATGTTATTCCTCCTTGCCCTATACACGAAATCACAGCTTCCCTATCTTCATCAACATTTAACAATTCCTCAAAATATTCCTTCCATCTTCCCAATACCTCTACCTCTCCATTTAATAACTCTCCTCTCCTATTTTTAACTGACAAATCCATTTGTTCTCTAGGCTTTCTTAACTTGTTAATCTCACTCCAAAACTTTTTCTTATTTTCAACAAAATTTGTTGATAACATCTCACCCACTCTCTCATTTGCTCTCTTTTTACATTGCTTCACCACTCTCTTAACTTCTCTCTTTTTCTCCATATACTCTTCCCTCCTTGCATCACTTCTACTTTGTAAAAACTTCTCATATGCTAACTTTTTCTCCCTTACTACTCTCTTTACATCATCATTCCACCAATCGCTCCTCTTCCCTCCTGCACCCACTTTCCTGTAACCACAAACTTCTGCTGAACACTCTAACACTACATTTTTAAACCTACCCCATACCTCTTCGACCCCATTGCCTATGCTCTCATTAGCCCATCTATCCTCCAATAGCTGTTTATATCTTACCCTTACTGCCTCCTCTTTTAGTTTATAAACCTTCACCTCTCTCTTCCCTGATGCTTCTATTCTCCTTGTATCCCATCTACCTTTTACTCTCAGTGTAGCTACAACTAGAAAGTGATCTGATATATCTGTGGCCCCTCTATAAACATGTACATCCTGAAGTCTACTCAACAGTCTTTTATCTACCAATACATAATCCAACAAACTACTGTCATTTCGCCCTACATCATATCGTGTATACTTATTTATCCTCTTTTTCTTAAAATATGTATTACCTATAACTAAACCCCTTTCTATACAAAGTTCAATCAAAGGGCTCCCATTATCATTTACACCTGGCACCCCAAACTTACCTACCACACCCTCTCTAAAAGTTTCTCCTACTTTAGCATTCAAGTCCCCTACCACAATTACTCTCTCACTTGGTTCAAAGGCTCCTATACATTCACTTAACATCTCCCAAAATCTCTCTCTCTCCTCTGCATTCCTCTCTTCTCCAGGTGCATACACGCTTATTATGACCCACTTCTCGCATCCAACCTTTACTTTAATCCACATAATTCTTGAATTTATACATTCATATTCTCTTTTCTCCTTCCATAACTGATCATTTAACATTACTGCTACCCCTTCCTTTGCTCTAACTCTCTCAGATACTCCAGATTTAATCCCATTTATTTCCCCCCACTGAAACTCTCCTACCCCCTTCAGCTTTGTTTCGCTTAGGGCCAGGACATCCAACTTCTTTTCATTCATAACATCAGCAATCATCTGTTTCTTGTCATCCGCACTACATCCACGCACATTTAAGCAACCCAGTTTTATAAAGTTTTTCTTCTTCTCTTTTTTAGTAATTGTATACAGGAGAAGGGGTTACTAGCCCATTGCTCCCGGCATTTTAGTCGCCTCATACGACACGCATGGCTTACGGAGGAAAGATTCTTTTCCACTTCCCCATGGACAATAGAAGAAATAAAAAAGAACAAGAGCTATTTAGAAAAAGGAGAAAAACCTAGATGTATGTATATATATATATGCATGTGCGTGTCTGTGAAGTGTGACCAAAGTGTAAGTAGGAGTAGCAAGATATCCCTGTTATCTTAGCGTGTTTATGAGACAGAAAAAGAAACCAGCATAATGAGCACTATAATACAAAAAGCATCATGGCTCATTTAATTTATGGGCTGTGATGAAAATGGTTTTGAAAACTGACAAACTGAAGAATGAGATGGTTGTGCAACATTTGTCTTTATTGAGGAAATGTTTCGCCAGCCAGTGGCTTCTTCAGTCCAACACAGAATAACAGTGGAAAACGAAGAGAAGACTAAGGCAGTTAGTCTCTCTGCATGGAGTCATTGTGTTTAGTCCATCTGTACTGGACTGAAGAAGCCACTGGCTGGTGAAATGTGTCTTCAATAAAGATTCCCAAAAGTTGAACAAGTGTCTTATTCTTCAATTTATCTGGATGGTGGTGGTGGTGGTGATTTTTGAAAGCTACGATGCTGTGTCCCGAAGCTCCATTGCTAGTGCACTCGACACTGACATCTGGAGGTCGATCCCCAGTACGGGTGGAAACATTAGGACACGCTTCCTTAAGGCACCTGCTGGCCATGTTCTCCAATCAGTAAAATAAGTACCTGGATGGAAGTCAACTGGTGTGTTGCATTCTGGGGATAAAATTAGCATAATGTGCCTGAAATACTCTGCATAACAAGGGGCTTTCTTTTTAGTAGTATGTCACTGGTGTCAGCTAGGCCTGAATACCTTGTACAGTGAACCCTCTAATTTCGTGATTAATCTGTTCCAGAGAGTCTGCTGGAAGTCGAAATTCACGAAAATCAAAACCATTTGCCCATAAGAAATAATGTAAATCCAATTAATCCATTTCAGATACCCAAAAGTATTAACAAAAAATACATGTTTTAAAGATTAAATATAGATTTATATACAGAAAAGAATGACAAATCAATATAAAGCAATAATAAAATGTATAAATGAACATTTAACATCACACTTACCTTTACTGAAGACACTTGTTGGTGTATGGCAGATGGGGAGGAGGGGAGAGGGAGGAGAGTTTATTGTTTGGAGACAGGACAATATGCTTCAATATGATGCTAATATCAACTCTCCTGCTTATTTATCTATCACAATTCATCTAACATAATAAATAATATTAATAACATAGAAACATGATATATACTCTAGAATGAATAAAATGTGTCATTACGTATGACTAGCAGTGGTTCTTTGTTGTTGTTGCTGGGTTATCAGGGCCACTGGCAGCATAAGCCGTATAGCGGTGGTGGCGGCGGCGGTGTTGTCATTGGCCCTATATATGTACCTCCAATAACAATGGAGGAGTTAAGTTTCATGAGCCCTCATCCGATCGCTTAATCGCTTAACTTACTTGCTACACTTTATCGCTGGCTGGTGCTATAGCCTTTATTGACTCGTGCTGCTTTAGTATTGTACATATTGTAGAATCACTGAAGAAGGCACATTCTCCCCTCTCTCTCCTCCTCCACCTGGGTACTTTGCTATGATTTTCTTTAATTCTATCATGCTTCTCACCTTTACCAAAGGGCTGGCAGTAGGAGCTTTCTTTTGGCTCATGGTGGCTTATTTAGCAGTTGCAAGCACAAAAAACAATGGATTTTTACGAAATGTTTCTATGAACACGGGGGGTGATGCTCACTCACCGAGAAACAATGCCAGGCTAACTCTTGAATGCATCTGTGGGAGGCTTTGTATGCATGGGGCCACTGGGACACGTACTGGATGGCCGCTGAATTTAGAGGGAAGTCACAAAAATAGAGGCTACATTTTGATGAAAAAAGTTGCTGACAATCGAAATTCACGAAAATAGAGCTTCACAAAATTAGAGGGGCCACTGTACATGTATAGGGAGGCCCTGCTCTACAGCAATTCGCTTTACAGCATTTTGCTAATACAGTAGTTTTCAATTACAGTGGACCCTCGCCTAATGATATTAATTCATTCCTGAGAGCTCAACGTTAGGCGAAATTATCGTTAGGCGAATTAATTTTCCCCATAAGAAATAATGAAAATCAAATTAATCCGTGCAAGACACCCCAAAGTATGAAAAAAAAAATTTCACCACATGAAATATTAATTTTAATACACACAAACTGAAGAAGAGATGTACAATACATGACACTTGCCTTTATTGAAGATCTGGTGATGACTGATGGGATGGGAGGAGGGGAGAGTGTGCATGGTCTTAGTGTTTAGAAGGGGAATCCCCTTCCATTAGGACTTGAGGTGTCAAGTCCTTTTCCGGGGTTACTTCCCTTCTTCTTTTAATGCCACTAGGACCAGCTTGAGTCACTGGACCTCTGTCGCACAATATATCTGTCCATAGAGGCCTGTACCTCTCGTTCCTTTATGACTTTCCTAAAGTGGTTCACAACATTGTTAGTGTAATAGTCACCAGCACGGCTTGCAATAGCTGTGTCAGGGTGATTTTTGTCAAAAAAGGTTTGCACTTCAAGCCACATTGCACATATTTCCTTAATCTTTGAAGTAGGCAACTTCTTCAATTTCTCTCTTCCCCTCCTCTGAAGCAGTTTCCTCAGGTCTGGCCTCTTGCTGTTGAAGATGATCTAGCAGCTCATCAGTGGTTAGTTCGTCATTGTCCTCCTCCACCAACTCTTCCACATCCTCCCCACTAACCTCACCAATATGAGCACTAGTTCCAGGCATTTTTTCCTGTTCACCTGGGTGTTAGTCAACTGTTGTGGGTCGCATCCTGGGGGATAAGATTAAGGACCCCAATGGAAATAAGTTAGACAGTCCTCAATGATGCACTGACTTTCTTGGGTTATCCTGGGTGGCTACCCCTCTGGGGTTAATCGTTTCTCAGTAATTGTTTCATGTTAAGCCATACCAACAACACACTCTCCACATCTTCGAGTAATACAGCTGACTGTGGTGCAGCAACAGCTGACCGTGGTGCAGCAGCAGCTGTGGTGCAGCAGCAGCTGACTGTAGTGCAGCAACAGCTGACTGTAGTGCAGCAACAGCTGACCGAGGTGCAGCAGCAGCTGTGGTGCAGCAGCAGCTGACTGTGGTGCAGCAGCAGCTGTAGTGCAACAGCTGACTGGTCCTGCAACAGCTGACAGTGGTACAGCAGCAGCTGACTGTGGTACGATAGTATTTCTCACCTTTTTTACCACAGGGTTGGCACTAGAAGCTTTCTTGGGGCCCATGGTCACTTATTTTGCAGGTGAAATCACTAAAAACGTTGTGATAATATGAAATGTTCCGATTGTATGCTTGGATGTGACCACGGAGGCTGGCTTGTAAACACTGCCACCCACGGAACAAGTGAGGCTGGCTCAGGCCGCACGTGGATGCTTCTCGGACGAATCGCGTTGAGCGAGTTTTTTAGCGCTAGGCGAGGCAAAATTTTTGCGTTAAAATGTATCACTAGGCGGATTTAACGTTATGTGATGCCATCGTTAGGCGAGGGTCCACTGTATACCCATTCTTCATTTATTCACACTTCCTACAATTAATATATTCACCACTCACTTTAAAGCTATTTATTTTTATATTTATTTACTAATACATCAACCATTACCCACCAAGGCAGCATGGCCCAAAAAAGAAAAACTCTCATTATCATTTGCTCCATCACTCTCTTGCCAGAGGCATGCTTACACAAGAGTTATAAAATGGCAACATTAAGCCCTTCAGGGTCCAAGGCCAAAATCTGAAGTGGTGCTCCAGTGTCCAAGAAATTAAAAAAAAAAAAAAAAAAAAAAAAATCTTACAGAATTAAAGAGCATATTTTTGTGAAGGTAATAAGACAAAAAGAAAAATTTCTGATCAGTATTACCGAGATACAGTGCCGAGAAGTTTGTCCAAAATGAGCTGGTGGCAGCAACATCGACGATTTCCACATACGCGCATTACTTTGTTTAGCAGTTTTTGTAGTTTTTTCTTTTCTTTTCCAATTTTTTTCTTTTCCTACTAACATTTGGGGCCTGAGAGACCAATACTGTATATAATGTATATATATAAAGTCACTGTATTGAACACAATAACTGCACTAAAGTTATTATCATATTATTGTTTACCATTGTTGTTTATTACAATAAACATGTACAAATCTTGTATAATACTAATGTTCTATCATATATTTACAATCACTGGACATGGTTTTAGAACTGCTGGAGCTTGTGGAACTCCTTGAAACAAGGCACCATGCACAGAGGTACCTTACATTCCTCACACATAAACCGAGTGTCTTTGCGTCTTTGTTGCCGTTGTTTTGTTTGTGCACAGACAATGCATCTCTTCTGAGCAAATTTCTTCTGAGTTGAAGGAAGCTGTATTATGAAATGATCACCTTCCCTCCTCAAACACTTGGGTATATCCTGAGGAGTTCGAGGACCTTGTTGTATAGCAGGTGTTATCTGGTACTTCATTATGAGTTGTCTGACAACAGACAAACAAAATTCACATACTGTGGTCTGTTGCCAGTCTTCATTTGGTACATATTATATGCATTGAGCATTGAAATGTCCATGAGATGGAAGAAAAGTTTCATGTACCACTTGTAACTTTTACGAACACAATCAACAAAAGCAATCTGCATATCACATTTGTCAACCAAGCGCATGTTTTGTGTATAATCAATCACTGTCACTGGTTTTCAAATACATTCATTAGTCACTCGATCAACTTTGCCACTGTCTTGCATTTCATTACGGTGAATGGTTGTCAACAATGTGACATCTCGTTTGTCATGCCACCGTAATGCCATGATGTCATTGGCAGTAAACACCTGCACGTCATCATCACGAGCACCTGCGTTGAGCCTGGGCATATGTTTACGATTAGAACGCACTGTGCCACACACATCTGTCTTGTTCACTCGCAAGAAATCACTGAGTAATGGGCTTGTGTACCAGTTATCGGTATATAATGTATGCCCCTTACCAAGATAAGGTGCCATCATGCTTCTCACTATGTCACCTGAGATACCCAATAACATCTTGGTATCTTTCAATGTTTTACTTCCCGTGTATACAACAATATCCAATACCAGGCCACTGTCACAGTCACAGAGTACAAACAGTTTTATACCCAAGCGTTTCCTCTTGCTCGGTATATACTGCTTGAATGACAGCCTACCTTTGAACAAAATCAACGACTTGTCAATTACAAGATTCTTGAATGGATAAAAGTATATGCTGAACTTTTGTTTGAGATACATAAAAACATTTCTAATCTTGTATAACCTGTCACTTCTGTCAGGCCTGGTTTTGTCAGAGAAGTGCAACATACGTAACAGTAAGATAAACCTGTTCACTGGGATGATTTCACTGAAGACCGGGATAGAAATTAGCCGATCTGTGGACCAGTATGCTTTTATATTATGCTTATAGACATGAGGCATAAGCATTATTGTTGCAAAAAGCAAATACATTTCTGCAACAGTCGTCTCTTTCCACCGGTGTAGTCTTGACTGTGGTGATATGATCGTATTTGCCATGGTGTACTCAAAATACTGTACTTATTACTTTCCCTGACAATAGTTTCCATCAATGGCTGGTCAAGAATAATTCAAAGAATTCTAGTTCATTGGCCGTGGTTCCAAGGGGACAAGTAGGTAGAATTCCACTTTGAGTCATCAAAGTGGTGGGGCTTGGAAACAAAATTGGGATTTTGCTGCCAATCCCAGATAAGGTTTGCTGGTGGATACTGGACATCATAGGCTGGTTGTGCGGGTAGTTGTGGTTGTGGTGGGCTGGGGGCTGACACTCCGCTTTGTCCTTGAACTGAGGAGTCAGCAGCATGGGTCCCAGCCTGGGCTGGTGAGTCACGCATGGCCGTGGCACTACCATCACCACTACCACCATCTGCTGATGCCTGTGGTCTATCCATGCCAAGTGTAGCCACATCATCCTCACTATCACTATCTATACCTGGTGTAGGACCATGGGATGTACTCCGGGATGTACTCCGGAATGTACTCTGTCCCATGGGCACAGCATAGGGTACACTACCCGAGCGCATGCAGCGGCGTACGTACCGACGCTTCACTGGTGAATATGATTCCTCGCTATCACTACTTGAATGATCGTCAAGAGCAATAAAATCACAATCCACGTCACTATCATCATCATTACTGAAGTCAGAGGCCTGGCCACGCAAAAATAATAGTTTTCTCTTGCGTTGAGGTACAACCGACTGTGACTGAGGAGTGCCCACACCAGAGGTAGAAGGTTGAGGATCGTCAGGGTTTTCTGCACTATTATTGATATCCTGGTCATTCCTTTCGGTCACTAACTGATCAAAGCCAAAGAATTCGTCTTCATTTCCACTTCCATCAGTGTCAGAACTATCAGATAGGAAGAGGAGAGTCCCAATTTTCTGTGGAGTGAGAGCTGCCTTGCGACGAGGCATGGTGAACAAGGGTAACTGAGCTGGCGTACCCACAATGCTATGCGGGCGCCTACATTTTTTGTTTATGGCACACACCCACCACACAGACCCATTCTCTCACATGTAGGCCTATGAACGTTTTCGCGCTAAATTTGACGGCGCTAGAATTTTGGCGTAGATCTACGGTTTGGACACTCAACGTGAAGCCGTAGATCTACGGGACGGACCCTGAAAGGGTTAACACCCCTCCTTCAGGGTGCTGGCACTGTACTTCCCATCTCCAGAAATCAAGTCCGGCCTGCCAGTTTCATTAAATCCCTTCATAAATGTTGCCTTGCTTACACTCCAACAGCATGTCAAGTCCTAAAAAACCACTCGTCTCCATTTGCTCCTATCTAACATGCTTATGCATGCTTGCTGGAAGGCCAAGCCCCTCACACACAAAATCCCCTTTACCCCCCTCCCTCCAACCTTTCCCAGATTGATCCCTACCCAGCCTTCCCTCTACTACAGATTTATACACTCTTGAAGTCATTCTATTTCATTCCACCCTCTCTACATGTCCAAACCATCTCAATAACCCTTCCTCAGCCCTCTGGATAATAGTTTTGGTAATCCTGCACTCCTAATCTCCAAACTATGAATTCTCTGTATTATATTCACACCACACATTGCCCTCAGACACATCTCCACTGCCTCCAGCCTTCTTGTTGCAACATTCACCACACATGCCTCACACCCATACAAGAGCATTGGTATAACTATACTCTCATACATTCCTCTCTTTGCTTTCATGGATAAAGTTTTTTGTCTCCACAGACTCCTCAGTGCACCATTCACCTTTTTCCTGTCAATTCTATGATTCACTTCATCTTTCATAGACTCATCTATAGGCTAAGAATGAAAATATGTATATGATTCACATTACAGTAATTTTTGACCTACAATGGTAACCCAAAACCTAACCTGCTGTGTAAGCAGGGCCCTCATGTACTTGTAGAAATAAAGATTATTATTATTATGTAGGAGATATAGCAGAAACATGTTTTTGGCTCGATTAGTAGCAGCCGCCGCTCTCACTCTGATTAATTGGAGTTTGATCCCCAGCTGAGTGGAAATGATGGGGATATTTCCTTATACCTGCTACTTGTTCATCTAGCATTAAGCTGATACCTGGATGCTAGCGACCGGTGAGATTCATATCCTGGGAAGAGGTTTAAAGGACCCCAATGAATTTTCATAACTCTCCAGGTTAAAAAAGTAAGCTAGCTGCGTTGTGGTTCGTACATCAGGTTATGTGCGACCGACAGTAACAGCCCGGTTGATCAGGCCCTTGTCCATCATGATGCCTGGTCACAGACTGGGCCGCTGGAGAGTTGACCCCTGAAACCCTCTCCAGGTCTCCAGGTATACACATAAGTACAATTATCATAGTGTAAATTACCTAGGATAACCCAAAAAAGTTCCAAAAATCATTTGTCATCAATACACATTACTTTTGCGTCTCTTGAGTATATACTGCACATTTAATATTTAATGATACAAATATGAATAATTACAATAACTCCTAATACCTTTTTTTTTCGCAATGACCTAACCAATCAATACGAGTTATAATGTGATTATTAATGGTCCTAGGAACTACATAAACTTTTAACATACTATTTGCAGCAATAAACTACTGAAAAATTACACTTAAACACCAGGAATTAGTAAAAGTAATAATTTAGGTGAAAAAAAAGTGGGTGTGATACTTGTGTAGCCAAGACCACAGCCGCTCCACCTACTGCTAATTTATGCCTTAATATTCTGTTTTATAAACTCTAATTCGTTAGGACTACAAAAAGTACAGCTAGCATAAATTCAGCGATGGGATGAAGCATGCTGGAAGTGCTAACACTTCCAATTATATGCTTAAACTTATTGCATAAGAAAATATGGAATGTCAAAATGGCCCCGAGAGGTTCGATATATCTACCTTTGGTGCAGTGGTGGTGGTGGTGGTGACAGCGCTGCTTGTCGACGGAGCATCCATCTTCGCTTTACCTAGTTTCACTTATCCTAGGGTCACTTTCAACGTCCCTGTAACACACAGTCACAAACGCCACTTTCAGCTAACATCTTAAGATATAGCAGGTAGCCATTTCGCTACGCTGTTTCAGAACCTTGGTCTTTATCCGCGTACATCTGAGAAATCTAAATTTGTTACACCATGAAACCTATATCTTCATGACCTGTGTGTATTGGGGTATATTTATTGATAAAAGCGGTACATAAAACACTTCTTTGAGCAAAGTAATCACATTTTAAAAATTCCAGATTTTCCTGCCCTTGTACATCTGCTCCATGAAGGAGGGCTCTGAGCTTTGAAGGGATTCTTACTTCCTTTCCTAATATTTGTCGGTCAAAAACGAAATCAGTGTTAGATATATTACTTAAGCTTTCAAGGTTAAATATTTTAAATAATATATCAACGTTTTATATATACCATATAAGATAGGTAATTATTTATTTCGAGTTACACAATAATTTCGTTTCACCTCTCCCTTCATTGCTCTCAAGGAGGATCCAGTTACCAACATGGTTGCCAAGATGGGGTTAAATTGCATTAACAGTGACAACTAAGTAAAGTATAAGGATCACAGCAACGTGTGGCATTAGATACTACTCTTACTTGTAAACATTGACAACAAGATGTTCAGGAGGTTACTGTGTACTTTCAACACATTGTCTTCACATACTGCAACACCTACACCATTATTACGGGTACGTACGTTTTCTGGTAATTCTACACATCACTTCGACCTTTTTTTCTTTAGGTTATACTTGGTAGTTTACACATTGTTATTATGTTAAACAATTATGATTATCAAAAAAAAAAATTACAGTTGTACCCAAAATAAACTTTAAATTTATTTACTTTCTGTTCCTTCTTAGTAATTTCTCAAGGTAGCGACTATGTCAGTTATATAAATCATGTTTTGATGGTAATCTTTGGGTAAATTGTTATAATTTACCACTTTACCCTTGTGGGTTTAACGCATAGTTTTAATTGTAATAATACCACCACTGTGCCTTTAATAATGTGCATTATGAAACCATTGGAGGATTCTACAATAGTGTTGTTGATATACACCAAAAAAACTACTAAAGCTTGTGGCTATAATTGGTAGCACCTTTGACACAGCTGTGGGACCTGGGTTTAATCCTGGTACAAGAATGTAATATGTTAGGCATGTTTCTTTGTACTTGTTGCCTCGTTTCACTTAGCAGTAAGTAGGTATGTCATTAGATGGCTAGGATGTGACCCACACCAGTCACCTAATACCCAGGTACCTACTTACTGTTAGATGAGTAGGCAGAAATCAAAGCCCAGTCCCTCAGTGGAAGCCAAGACCACTACCAATTGACATGGATTGAATCTTAGTCCCTCAGTGTGAACCGAGGCCACTGCCAATTAAACTGCACGCTGATGTTTGCAGGTCGCATCCTGGGAAAGATGAATAGATGGATGTAAGCAATACATAGTGGCTTTATTGGGTTATCCTGGGTTGCTAATCAATGAATAAGACATTTGGAAGACTGGTACCAAGTGTTGCAAATGTGTTATTCATCAGCTTGTCAGAGCGTATACTATCAGTAATATGGGTTACTAATCCGCCAGATTAAGAACCTGAGTAAATTTGTCTTTTTCACTAGTCTTTGTCCACTCTTGTGGCCCATAATAGAGCAAAAACATAAGAACATAAGGAAGAAGGAACACTACAGCAGGCCTACTGGCCCATGTGAGGCAGATTCAAGTCGCCTACCGGCTTATGCCAATGACCCAGTCTCGTTAGGTCCAGTTCACATCCACTTAAGAAAGGAGCACAGCATCAGACCTACTAGAACAAGCTAGTCAGGTCCAACTCACACCCACCCACACCCACTCATGTACGTATTTATCTAACCTATTTTTAAAACTACAGAATGTTTTAGCGTCTATGATGGTACTCGGGAGTTTGTTTCACTCATCCACAACTCTGTTACCAAACCAGAGCTTTCCTATATTCCTGAATCTGAATTTTTCCAGCTTGAAATTATTGCTGCGAGTCCTGTCTTGACTGGATATTTTTAGCATGCTATTTACATCCCTTTTATTTATTCCTTTTTTCCATTTATACACCTCAATCAATATCCCCCCTAATTCTATGCCTTTCTAGAAAGTGCAGATTCAGGGCCCTCAGTCTACCCTCAGTGGGAAGATTTCTAATACATGAGATCAACTTTGTCATCCTCCTTTCCACGTTTTCCAGTGCATTTATATCCATTCTGTAATACAGTGACCAAAACTGTGCAGCATAATCTTAATGAGGCCTAACCAAAGATATACAGTATAGAGTTGAACAATCTGAGGACTTCTATTATTTATCCTTCTTGATATGAAGCCAAGGATTTTGTTCACTTTATTGCAAACACTTATGCACTGGTGTCTTGGTTTCAGATTACAGCTAACCAGAACTCCTAAATCCTTTTCGCAATCGGTAATAAAGGTTGACCATCACTAATTCGGCATCATTGGGACCTGTAGGGTGCTGGATTAATGATTTTTGCCAGATTACAGAGTGGTTAGGTTAGAATACACTTCTATTCTCTTGACTGAGTACAAGAAACTGCCCATTTACCTATTTCAACTACCCAATAAAGTGGTCAGAAATCGGTAATTTAGCCAATTTCACACAAATTTCAAGAGATGCCAATTTCAAAATAGGGTCTAGAATAAACAATGCAGACATTCCTGGCACTAAAATAACATTTTCTCTGTTCATTAATCACATCTCCAGGCCCCTCTTATATTACACTTGCTTTCCATTTTGAATTTTTCTTCACACAAAAAATAGATTTACCATTATACAGACTACTGCATTATTGAAATAATTTTATAAATAATGTCAGCCCATTTGTGACTGTGTATTAGACCAGCCAGTTGGACACACATTAGACAGTGATGTCATTTGTTTACTCATGAACATCGGCAAAAATTGAACATTTCTGCTATTTTGAGTTCAGTTTCAAGGTACTTTCTGTCGTGAAACCAATCAAAATCATATCTATTTCTGTAATATATCTTTCATTTTATTTTTTATTTTTTTTATTTTTATTTTTATTTAGAAATTTAAGCATACATACAGAGGTACAAAAAAAATACAGGTAAGAGCAGCATGCCAAAGCCACTTATATGCATAGCATTACGGGCTGGCTTAAAATTAACTTAAGATTAACTAAGCAATGATGAAATCAGTGATAAGACATTATTGTAAACAGATAACTATAAAGCACAAATGAGTATTACAAAGACAGCTCATATGGTTGCATGCATTGCTGTTCATTCAGTAGAATGGAGTATTCTGTTAGGTAGTGTATTTAAAAAAATAACAAAGTTAGATTGGGTCCTAGGTTTAACATTTATGTGATATAATTGTGAGTAACATTTTGGATATACAATTTATAAGGTTCAGTTATTCAGTATTTATTTGGTTTTGAGTGAGTAAGTGAACTTTGAGAAGAGACTTGAATTTGTAAACAGGTAGTGTTTCTTTTATATTTACAGGTAATGAATTCCAGATTTTAGGGCCTTTTATGTGCATTGAGTTTTTGCATAGCGTGAGATGGACACGAGGAACATCAAAGAGTGATCTGTGCCTTGTGTTATGGTCGTGTGTTCTGTCGAGGTTGGCAAGGAGATGTTTGAGGGGAGGGTTAATATCAGAGTTAAGTGTTCTATGTATGTAATAGGTGCAATAATAAGTATGGATGTTTTGTATGGTGAGTAGGTTGAGTGTTTTGAATATTGGTGGAGTGTGTTGCCTGTAGTGAGAATTTGTTATCATTCTAACTGCAGCCTTTTGTTGGGTAATTAGTGGTCTGAGATGGTTAATTGTTGTTGAGCCCCATGCACAAATTCCATAGGTGAGATAGGGGTAAATAAGAGAGTGATAAAGGGCCAGGAGGGCTGACTGTGGAACATAGTACCATATCTTCGATAGTATGCCTACAGTCTTGGAAATTTTCTTAGAAATTTGTTGTACATGTGTATGAAATTTGAGTCTATTATCGAGGTGGATTCCTAAGAATTTTCCCTCTGTTAGCTTTGTGATAGGTGATCCGTTTATCGTTGTTAAGAGGTACATCTGTAGCTCTGTTACCAAACTGAATGAAGTAGGTTTTGTGAATGTTTAGTGTAAGTTTGTTAGTCCTCATCCAGGTAGATATTTTCTGTAATTCGGTGTTTACAGTATTGGCTAGCGTGACTGGGCTCGGGTGAGAGAAGACGTATGTAGTGTCATCTGCAAAAAGTGTGGGTTTGAGTAATTGCGAAGCATTTGGTAGGTCGTTTATGTATAGGAGAAAGAGAAGAGGGCCAAGGACACTTCCCTGTGGGACACCAACTGTAATTGGTTGTGCGGAAGAGCTTGCCCCATTTGCGTACACATATTGGCTTCTGTTGCTGAGGTAAGACTTGAGGTAGTTGAGGGAGTGCCCTCTAATACCATAGTGTGACAATTTTACGTGGAGCAAGTCATGGTCAACTGTATCAAAAGCTTTGCGTAAGTCAATGAAGATCCCCAGTGGGACTTCTTTTTTCTCTATTGCATTGTATATATGTTCTAGCATGTGTATAATAGCATCATTAGTATTTTTATTAGGCCTGAATCCAAATTGGCAGGGGTTGAGAATGTTTTGGGAGATGAGGTAGGAGTAGATTCGTTTATGAATTAATTTTTCGAAGATTTTTGAGAGAGGGTGTAAATTGGATATTGGCCTATAGTTATTCAACTCTGTTTGGTCTCCTCCTTTATGGATCGGGGTGACCCTTGCTATTTTGAGAACTGTAGGGAAGGTGGAGGATTCAATGGATTTGTTAAAGAGTGTTGCAATGATTGGTGATAGTACTTGTGATGCTTTTTTGTATATAAAGGGTGGTAAGGTATTTAAATCTCCTGCCTTGTTTTTCAGTGCAACCATAAAAACCATATGTAAATACACCGCAAAGTCGCTCTTTTACACCAAAAACACGGCCACAGTTTTTTTCTCATGCACTGCATGCTGCAGGATTTTTTTTATGCAGTGCACATTTACCACACAGACCTATTCTCTCATATGTAGGCCCAAATTTGCTGGTCACAGGTTATCTGAGTGAGCTGAGCTCATGGCGACCGACAGTGGCTTCAAAGCCACCTTATCTTTTTTGGACAATATATGGTGTATGTGCTTTACACAATGAGAAGCATTTCTTTAATTTGTTGGAACCATGGCTAGGGCTATAAGTGAGCAGGTATAGCAATAAATGAAGAAAAAGAAATTGGAATGACTTATCCGGCAAGTAGCGCCACCCAACAGCAGTGGCAGGTTGGTGTGGTGGCCCCTGAAATTTGAAATTATGCTAGCCAAAATTAGTGCCAGATTACTGATGAAACTGGATTACTGATTGCCAGATTAGTGATGGCCGACCTGTATTAAGCTGTACATTATTTAGTTTATATGTGGCATGGTTATTTTCCTGGCCAACATTTAGAACTTTGCATTTGTCTATACTAAACTGCATTTGCCACATCTCCGACCACTGCATCAGTCTATTCAAATTTTCCTGGAGTGCTGTAATGTCCTCATTAGAATGAATTGGACAGCCTATTTTGGTGTCATCAGCAAATTTGCTTATGTCGCTATTTATTCCCTCATACGTATATGTCATTTATGTAAATTGTGAACAACAAAGGGCCCAACACTGACCCCTGTGGAACACTGCTTGTGACGTGCCCCCACTCTGATTTCTTCCCATTTATGCAAACTCTGCTGCCTATTTGTCAACCATGCCTGTACCCATGAAAAAATTCTCCTCCTATTTATTTATTTATTTATTTATTTATTTATTTACAATTTGAGCACACATACAGAGGTACAAAAAAATACAGATAAGAGCAGCATGCCAAAGCCACTTATACTATGCATAGCATTACGGGCTGGCTTAAAATTAACTTAAGATTAACTAAGCAATGATGAAATCAGTGATAAAACATTAATGTAAACAGATTACTATAAAGCACAAGTGAGTATTACAAAGACAGGTCATATGGTTGCATGCATTGCTGTACATTCAGTAGAATGGAGTATTCTGTTAGGTAGTGTATTTAAAAAATAATAAAGTTAGATTGGGTTTTAGATTTAACATTTATGTGATATAATTGTGAGAAACATTTAAGATATACAATTTATAAGGTTCAGTTATTCAGTATTTATTTGGTTTTGGGTAAGTAAGTGATCTTTGAGAAGAGACTTGAATTTATAAACAGGTAGTGTTTCTTTTATATTTACAGGTAATGAATTCCAGATTTTAGGGCCTTTTATGTGCATTGAGTTTTTGCATAGCGTGAGATGGACACGAGGAACATCAAAGAGTGATCTGTGCCTTGTGTTATGGTCATGTGTTCTGTTGAGGTTGGCAAGGAGATGTTTGAGGGGAGGGTTAATATCAGAGTTAAGTGTTCTATGTATGTAATAGGTGCAGTAATAAGTATGGATGTTTTGTATGGTGAGTAGGTTGAGTGTATTGAATATTGGTGGAGTGTGCTGCCTGTAGTGAGAATTTGTTATCATTCTAACTGCAGCCTTTTGTTGGGTAATTAGTGGTCTGAGATGGTTACTTGTTGTTGAGCCCCATGCACAAATTCCATAGGTGAGATAGGGGTAAATAAGAGAGTGATATAGGGCCAGGAGGGCTGACTGGAGCATAGTACCGTATCTTCGATAGTATGCCTACAGTCTTGGAAATTTTCTTAGAAATTTGTTGTATATGTGTATGAAATTTGAGTCTATTATCAAGGTGGATTCCTAAGAATTTTCCCTCTGTTAGCTTTGTGATAGGTGATCCGTTTATCATTATGTTAAGAGGGACATCTGTAGCTCTGTTACCAAACTGAATGAAGTAGGTTTTGTCAATGTTTAGTGTAAGTTTGTTAGTCCTCATCCAGGTAGATATTTTCTGTAATTCAGTATTTACAGTATTGGCTAGCGTGACTGGGCTCGGGTGGGAGAAGACGTATGTAGTGTCATCTCCAAATAGTGTGGGTTTGAGTAATTGCGAAGCATTTGGTAGGTCATTTATGTATAGGAGAAAGAGAAGAGGGCCAAGGACACTTCCCTGTGGGACACCAACTGTAATTGGTTGTGCAGAAGAGTTTGCCCCATTTGCGTACACATATTGGCTTCTGTTGCTGAGGTATGACTTGAGGTAGTTGAGGGAGTGCCCTCTTATACCATAGTGTGACAATTTTACGTGGAGCAAGTCATGGTCAACTGTATCAAAAGCTTTACGTAAGTCAATGAAGATCCCCAGTGGGACTTCTTTTTTCTCTATTGCAGTGTATATATGTTCTAGCATGTGTATAATAGCATCATTAGTATTTTTATTAGGCCTGAATCCAAATTGGCAGGGGTTGAGTATGTTTTGGGAGATAAGGTAGGAGTAGATTCGTTTATGAATTAATTTTTCGAAGATTTTTGAGAGGGGTGTAAGTTGGATATTGGCCTATAGTTATTCAACTCTGTTTGGTCTCCTCCTTTGTGGATCGGGGTGACCCTTGCTATTTTGAGTACTGTAGGGAAGGTGGAGGATTCAATGGATTTGTTAAAGAGTGTTGCAATGATTGGTGATAGCACTTGTGACACTTTTTTGTATATAAAGGGTGGTAAGGTATTTAAATCTCCTGCCTTGTTTTTTAGTGTGTTGATAATAAGGGAGACTTCGTATGGGTTAGTCGGAGCTAGGAACAGTGTGTTCGGGTAGTTGCCGGTGAGGTAGTCATTTGGTGGGGTATCTGAGCTTGGGATTTTATTGGCAAGGTTTTGTCCTATAGTGGAGAAGAAATCATTGAGTCTGTCTGCTGTTTCTGTTGGTGGGAGTTGGGGTTCATCTGATTTTGCTAATTTTATTTCGCTATTTCGTGATATCTTTTTTGTTCCCAGAATTTCTGATAGGGTTTTCCAGGTCTTTTTTATATCACCTCGTAAGTTGGATAATCTGTTCTCATAATACAATTTTTTTGCCCTTCTTATCAGGCTGGTTAGGATTGACGAGTAACGTTTTGTTTGGTCTCTGGTTATGTGACCCATTCTGTACTGTTTTTCATATTGGTGTTTTGTATTTATGGATTTGAGAATGCTGGGTGTTAGCCAGGGACTGTTCAGTCTCTTAGCTGTCATCTGTTTAGTTTTTTTAGGGCAGTGCTTGTTATAGAGGTATTGGGTCTTTTTTAGAAAATTATTAATACATTCGTCAATATCTGTATAGATTTCTAGCTCAGTGTGCCAGTCAATGTTTGCTACTGCTGTTGTGAAGTTATTAATGGCTGCCTCATTGTGAAGTCTGAAGGTGACTTTAGTAGTGTCTTGGGGTAATTTACCAAGAGTTGTTATGAGGAAAGTAGGGTAGTGGTCTGTGGTATTATCTGTAATTATGCCTGATTTTAAAGGGGATATGGTGTTGGTCCAGATGTGGTCAAGTAGGGAAACACTAGTCTCTGTAACTCTTGTAGGTTTTGTTACTGTTGGTAGCAACATACAGTTACTCATTGTGTTTGTGAATTCAGTAATGTGTGGGTCCTGGTCTTGCAGGAGATTTATATTGAAGTCACCTGAGAGTAGTAAGTGATCTTTGTTCATGCGTGCATCAGTTATCATACTTCCTAGGTTTTGACTAAATTGGCTAATGTTTGACTGTGGAACTCTGTAGATGTTTATCAATGTGAGAGGTTTTTGTAGGTATTTGGATTTGAATTTGGCTATTATATATTCCCCATGTTCATCCCTTGTGCAAGTATTAGTGATACATTCTAGTTGGTCTGAGTAGTATATGGCTGTGCCACCCCCTTGTTGGTCTGGCCTACAGTTGTGTATGGCTGTGTAACCAGGAATGGCATAGACATCTGTACTATCAGGCTTTAGCCAGGTTTCAGTTAGTGTAATGATGGACATATTGGCATGTAAGGAATTTAGTAATGCTATGAGGTCATCGTAATGCTTGCTTAAAGATCTGATATTGTAGTTAAAGATAGTTATGTTGTTGTTGGCACTGAGAAGTGCCTTTGATTGTTCTGCAGTGTAGTAATTACAGTAACTGTTTGATTCATTTAAGTCATTAAATAAGAGGTTGGTATCAGGATCAATGCTTGTAATCATAAGATTTGTAGTGAATCTATAGTTAGAATTAAGTATAAAACAAAGTAAATAGTCTTAAGCTAAACAATAGCACCTGAATTATTTAACAAATGTAAAATAATGAGCTAAGGTAGGTTTTTTTTTTTTTTTTTTTTTTTTTTTTAATATAAAATAAAGGGGACAATATAAAAGGGACTAATACAAATAAAGTGATGATCAAATAATGGAGCTTGGGAATATGATAGTAGGTAGTACTATAAAGGTAATTCTTTAAAGTTAGAATTATAGTATAAAATTATAATATAAAAGGGACTAATATAAGTTGTGGTGAACAATAAAGTGGTAATCAAATAAATGAGCTTTGGAATATAATGGCAAAATTGTGAACTTATTCTACTTTAGCACCTGTGTGCCTTAAGTTTTCTCAATAGCCTTTGATGTGGAACTCTATCAGAAGCCTTACTAAAGCCCATATGCACAATATCATATCCATTACTATGATCTACCTCCTCAAATACCTTAGTGAAAAAAGATAGTAAATTCGTAAGGCAGGAACACTCCTTGATAAAACCGTGTTGAGATTCATTAATCAATTTATGCCTTTCAAAATGGCTACAAATTGCCTTGGCAGTTGTTGATTGACACTAACCTGTTTGCTCCAGTCTCACCCTTCAAGTGTCATGATGCTTGTGAAGGGCTCTTGATCCCAGGAATTAGAGCTATCTTCTCTTTCCTTGGATCAAATCTGATTGCCTCCTATTACCCAAGTGCTATGGGTTTAGTGTCTCTGATGAATGTAATGACCCTACTGGATCAAACTGAGGGTTTCTGATGGGATTACACTACCTGAGCATTTTCTGGACACAGTGTTGGGGGTAATACCCCGATGGTCCAGTCCCAGATTGGGCCTACTGATGGATGAACTGATCAACCAGGCTGTTGGTGCTAGCTGCACATGGTTCACCATATGCACCACAGCCCAGCTGATTAGGAAGTAACTTGAAGAACTTATCAGCTTCCTCTTGAAGACAGTCAGGGGTCAGTTGGTAATCTCGCCTTATGCTTATTGAATTGTCCCTTAGTGTACTCGCTGCAGTCTTTGACTTCATTGGGGATATTTTGTGCCAACTGCTAAGCCTCTCACTCCCTTTCAAGGTAATGGCAATTTTTGTTACTTTCTAAGGTCTTTTATCATTTTTTTTTTTTTTTTAATTTTGTGAAACTTCAAAATGTTAGGGTCCTGATACACTGGGCACCATTGATTTGAGGCTCATATCTTAACTCACATTGGTAAGCAACACATTCTGGCAGTAGTGAATGATATTGAGCCTCTGTCCTCCCTCTCCCTTCAAGGGAAATGCCTTGATGTTATTGAAGTGCTCTTGGTCCAAGAAACTAGAACTGCCTTCCAAGAGGGACAGTTATGATCATCCCATCATGCAGTGCAGGAACAGTAACAGATGGGTAATGAGGGCAGGGTAGGGCTGGCCTGGAGATAGAGGGTAGCTTGTTTGGTCAGCATCTGGGATGCCGACCAAACAAGGAGAAAAAAATGACCCTAAACAGAAAGAAAAAGAGGGAAGTCCATTGCACCTATGTACAAGGCAGAGGCCTATCCTCCTAAAGAAGGAAGTAATGTAAAGCCCAGACACTATATGTAGAAGCAAGTTATGGTGTCAAATGTAAAGTGTTGAAGTCATAAAACTGTTTTCATCATTAACCCAGAAAATTGTTCCCTCTTATCATTATGTTTAAATTTAAACCACGGTACTTTCAGATTATTGATGCAAATCCTGTAAGATGCAGTCTGGTTACCAGCACAAGACTAAGGTGCAAAGCCAGTGAGGAAGGGGAGGTGCAGGAGGAACGTGATCCTACCAAAGACCGCTCCAGAGTCATCCCAGTAGAGACAAGCATGAAATACATAAAGAGTGAAGGTAGGGATCCATATTTCTGTGTTTTTTAAATTTTACCATCTTATGTAATTATACAGTTTGAGTCCCCTGAATATTTGTTCTTTCCCTTCCCTCCACAGAAAACTGTTAACAGGTAGTGGTAACCACTCGGGAAATTACTATAGCTCCATCACATTAGAAATCTTCCATATGAAGAAAGATTGAAGTCCCTTAAATTACATTCACTTGCAAGACGAAGAATGAAGGGAGACATGATCGAAGTATAAAAGTGGAAGATGGGTATTAACAAAGGGGATATAAATAAGGTCTTGAGGATATCTCTCCAAGACAGAACCTGCAATAATGGATTCAAATTAGATAAATTTAGATTTAGAAAGGATATAGGAAAGTATTGGTTTCGAAATAGGGTAGTTGATAAGTGGAACAGTCTGCCTAGTAGGGTGATTGAAGCTAAAACTTTGGGTTGAATAAATACATGAGTGAGAGGGGTTAGATTTTAGTGGGACTTGCATATTAGTTAATAGATATATCAAAGCTTGTTTGGGCTGCATTGAAAATGGGTTGGGCAAATGTTCTGTTAGTGGGATGGATTTGTGAAAGACTTGCCTAGTATGGGCCAACAGGCCTGCAACAGGGTTCCTCCTTTATGTTCTTAAAATGGAATCCTGTTAAACATTTTTGTTTTTTTTTGCAGGATTGCTGGTTTTTTCTTACTTTCTGTTAAACATGTAAGATTACAAGTAAATCTTATGAACTTCTCACACTCAGTGTACATTACACTTATTTTTACTTATCTATGTGCTTCTCAACCCATAAACGGTCCAAGCAGATCTACGTTCACATGTGTAGTGCTACAAAAGTAGATCTACGTTTTTTTTACATATTTTGAAATATAACAAAAAAAAGTAGATCAAAGTTTTTTTACACATTTTCAAATGTAAAAAAAAAAACAAAAAAGATCTACTTTTTTACATTCAAATGTTGAAAAAACGTATATATACGTTTGGACCGTTTACGGGTTAATAGTTCTTAATCCTGTAATACTTCCTTACCAATTATGGTAGCCTGGTGTGAAACCAGGCCATGGGAAAGAAGGTTCTGCACTGTTGAATTTACAGACTATGAGCTGTTATCCTATCTACCTCAGCTCATTACAAACCCCAGCTCCAGGATGTGACCCATAAAAGTTGGCTGGCACCCAGAGTATTGCTTTACTGGTAGGGTTTGAACTCAGTCATGTTATCCCAGCTTTGCAGTACATACATGCACACAAATACAGTACAGCCTCCCCTCGCTTAACGACGGAGTTCTGGTTCTAAGACCACATTGGTAAACGAATTCATCACTAAGTGAGAAGCATACTATAATGGTAGTGGGTTTGTGTTAACCATCTTTGATATTGTTTTAATGTCACCTTTGCACCATTTACAGGTACCATCCAACTTACAACCGAGCTTGGTTTCCAACCAACTGGTCGTAAGTCAAAATGGGCATAAGTTGAACCTTAGAATATTGCCGATGGGGATACTGTACTTCCAATATTAAATCTTAATCTTGTAAAGCAATCATTCTTTTGTGTTTGTTGTGGAAATCACTTCAATCTGTTCATTATTATTGATTGGTTTTCACAAAATAGGTGAATAACTTCCGAGATAATAGCTGAGAGCGCACATACCCGAGTACGTACTCAGATAATATTTTTTCTGGCATATTTTTTTTATGTTTCTATGCTATTCATATTTCACCTTATGTCACAATAGATCAGTTGTGATAGGTAAATAAGCCTTATTGTTGATATTAGCGTAAGAATAGAACATTTTGTTGGCTGCTCTCTCTTGCTTGTGTCAGCATTTCTACCCAGAAGGTTCCTGTATATCAACATCACAGTTATTGTAATGATTTTATTTTAATATTTTTGTATTTCATTTTTTACTTTACTTTTTATGCTGTTAGTACTGTATTTTGTACTGTAAGGTTTAGGAAAAACACTGTACACAACACAAACAGTTATTTCCTAGAACATTTGCATGCAAAACAATGTGTTTGAATTCACTT
The DNA here is from genome assembly GCF_038502225.1 of Cherax quadricarinatus. NCBI lineage: Eukaryota > Metazoa > Arthropoda > Malacostraca > Decapoda > Parastacidae > Cherax > Cherax quadricarinatus. The sequence continues at coordinate 17,617,858 of NC_091296.1, forward strand.
TGAATGTAAGAAACTGCATGAACAGAAAAGTACAAAATAATGAAATATACATGAAATACAAATAAGGATTGGGACACATTTACAGCCCACTAGTGCTGTAAGTCTTCCTCCTTTCTTATGTTCTTATGTAATAGAGAAGGGACACTGAAACATGCCTTCTCCAATCCATCCATCCATATACATTCGCCTAACCTATTTTTTATGCTACACAAGCCATAGCTTTTGTAACTTTTCTGTCTCATGTACCAGCTGACTTTTCCATCACATGTATAACTACTACTACTACTACCTCTACTTGCTTGGATGAAACATTGTCAGTAAAGGATCACATTACACTGTTGTCTGATCGTGTGCCTGACAGCCCTGCTGCCAGACGCACAGTCATAAGTCGAGTGGTCGTATGTCGTGCAGGTCTTAAGTCGGATGGTGAGTGCATAACATTTTTGGTATACAGTGGTCCCTCGATAATAGTCAGGCTCGATAGTCGTCCTTTTTGGAAATCGTCGCATTGTTTTAGTCCAAACATTGGATCGCAAATGGTCGGTTGACTCGCTAATTGTCGTTCGTCCTGGACGCGTACTCACGACTCTGAGCCGCCTCGACCTCCCTTCCCAGCCAGTGTGCCATTGTTTACCAGTGAGCGACGGTCCCCTCACGTGTTCATACGAAATATTTCATAATATTCCATTCATTTTAGTGCTTGCAAGTGCTAAATAAGCTACCATGGCTCCAAAGAAAGCTCCTAGTGCCAAGCCTTTGGTAAAGAAGGTGAGAAATACAATTGAATTTAACCCTTTGAGGGTTTTCGTCGTACTAGTACGTCTTACGCGTAGGGGTTTTTGACGTACTAGTACTCATAAATTCTAGCGACCTCAAATCTAGTGGGAGAAAGCTGGTAGGCCTTCATATGAAAGAATGGGTCTATGTGGTCAGTGTGCACAGTCTAAAAAAAATCCTGCAGCACACGGTGCATAATGAGAAAAAAAAAACTTTTTCCATTTTTTTTTAATAAATCAGCGACTTTGCAGTGTATTTTCGTATAGTATTTATTGTTGTATTCTAGTTTTCTTGGTCTCATTTTATAGAATGGAAGACATATTACTGAAATTGAGATGATTTTGACTGGTTTTACAATGAAAGGTGCCTTGAAATTGAGCTCAAAGTAGCAGAAATGTTCGATTTTTACCAAACTTCAAAAGTAAACAAATCGTGCCAAGCGTGCAATACACGTCAACTGGTGAGTCTAATATTCTTTCACAAGTGCACCAATAATATTTATACCATTTTTTACACTAATGCAGTAGTCTGCATAACAGTAAATCTTATATTTTTTGTGAGAATAAAAATTCAAAGTGGAAAGCAAAAGAATATAAGAGGGGCCTTGAGACGTGACTAATGACTAGAGGAAATGTCATTTTAGTGCCAGGAATGTCTTTCTTGTTTATTCTGGACCCTATTCCGAAATTGGCATCTTTTGAAATTTGTGTGAAATTGGCAAAATTGCTAAATTCTGACCACTGTACTGGATAGTTGAATTCATAAATGGGTGGTTTCTTGCACCCATTCGATAGAAAAAATGGAGTTCTAGCGAAATATTCATGTTTTTTGTCGACTAGTACAGTGAAATTGGCCGAAAATGGGGCTCAAAGTGGGCAAAATCGCCGATCCGTAAACATCGCCCAGACCGCTAACTTTGCGAGAGCATAATTCCGTAAGTTTTCTATCAAATTTCAAACTTTTGGTGTCGTTATGATCGGGAAAAGATTCTCTATCTTTTCATAAGAGAAAATAATTTTTTTTTTTTTTAAATTTGGCCGACCCTGAGAACGAGTTTCGGAGAGGGCCTGTCGACCCTCAAAGGGTTAAGAAAAAATCATTGAACAATATGAAAGTGGCGTACGTGTGGCTGAACTGGCCAGGATGTATAACAAATCCCATACAACCATATCTTCCATCGTGGCCAAGAAAAAAGAAACCAAGGAAGCTGTTGTTGCAAAGGGGGTAAATATGCTGACAAAAATGAGATCACCAGTACTCGAAGATGTTGAGAAGTTATTATTGGTGTGTATAAACGAGAAACAATTAGCAGGAGATAATCTTATGATGTCGATTATTTGTGAAAAGGCTAGGCAGTTGCATGACGATCTGGTAAAGAAATTGCCTGCAACGAGCATTGATATTTGTGAATTTAAGGCCAGCAAAGGTTGGTTTGAGAGATTTAAGAACCATAGTGGCATACACAGTGTGATAAGGCATGGTGAGGCTGCCAGTTCGGACAAAATTGCAGCTACAAAATTCGTAAGTGAATTCAAGGAGTACATAGAGGCTGAAGGACTGAAACCTGAACAAATGTTCAATTGTGACAAAACAGGCCTCTTTTGGAAGAAAATGCCAAAGAGGACCTACATTACTCAGGAGGAAAAGGGACTGCCAGGACACAAGCCTATGAAAGACAGGCTGACGCTCATGTTCTGTGCTAATGCTAGTGGGGATTTCAAAGTGAAGCCATCACTAGTGTACCATTCTGAAAATCCCAGAGTGTTTAAAAAAAACAATGTTATGAAGAGTAAATTGTGTGTGTTTTGGAGATCTAATAATAAGGCATAGGTCACGAGGGAAATTTTCGTTGAGTGGTTCAATGAAGTGTTTGGTCCTAGTGTGAAGGATTACCTCCTGGAAAAGAAATTGGATCCCAAGTGCCTCCTAGTAATGGACAATGCACCTGCTCATCCTCCAAACTTGGATGACCTAATTCTGCCGGAGTTTGGGTTCATCCTAGTAAAGTTCTTGCCCCCGAATACCACTCCTGTCCTCCAGCCCATGGACCAGCAGGTCATTTCAAACTTTAAAAAAAACTACACGAAAGCAATGTTTCAAAGGTGCTTTAAAGTGACCTCAGACACTCACTTGACCCTAAGAGAGTTTTGGAAAGAATACTTCAGTATCCTCCATTGCATAAGCCTTATAGGTAAGGCTTGAGAGGGGGTGACTACCAGGACTTTGAACTCTGCTTGGAGAAAATTGTGGCCAGATTGTGTCCTCAAAAGGGATTTTGAAGGGCTTGTGGCTGACCCTGATGAGCCTATGTCAGTTGTGAACTCTAATGTGGCATTGGGGAGTTCCATGGGGTTGGATGTGAGTTTGGAGGATGTGGAAGAGTTGGTGGAGGACCACAACAAAGAGCTAACCACTGAAGAGCTGCAAGAGCTTCAGCAGGAACAGCAACAGATTGCAGCTCAGAATCTTGCTGCAGAGGAGGAAGAGAGATGGAAGAAGGTGCCTTCTTCAGAAATTAAGGAGATTTTTGAAATGTGGGGTAGGATAGAAAGATTTATGGAGAAACATCACCCTGAGAAGGATGTTGCAAGCCATATCGGCAACTTGTACAGTGACAGAGTCTTGGCCCATTTTAGGGAAGTTTTAAAGAGACGCCAGAAACAGAGCTCTCTGGACACTTTTTTTTTTTTGCGAGACAGGACTCCAGTGACTCGAGCTGGTCCTAGTGGCATTAAGAAACAGAGAAGAGAAGTAACCCCAGAAAAGGACTTGGTACCTAAGGTGTTGATGGAAGGGGATTCCCCTTCCAAACAGTAACTAATCCAATCTCTCTCCTCCAGTCTTCCATACACTAAGAAGAATCGCCAATAAAGGTAAGTGTTATGCTGTTAATGTTTCATTCATCATGTCCCATTGTATTGTTTATGTACTACATCTATATTTCATGTAAAAAAAAAATTTTGTTTTAATACTTCTGGGTGTCAGGAATGGATTAATTGTATTTACATTATTTTTTATGGGGAAAATTGATTTGAAAATCGTCTATTTTGATAATCGTCGCACTTCCAGGAACGGATTAATGACGATAAATGAGGGACCACTGTATTTTTAAACTTTTATACAGTAGTGTACTGTATATTGTAATAAACAGAATAGAGGAAATCAGCTCTGATATACATTATTTGGGTATGCATACTGGTCAAAGAGCCTATCGTAAGTCCGAGTTGTTGGTAAACGAGTACAGCACTAAGTGAGGAGAGGCTGTATAAATATCTCCTATTTGGGAATTTCCTTGTATGAGGAATTATTTTATGTGCAGTATTCAGAATTTTTTTAATCTGAACAATAATTCTTATTTCTTTAATTTGAATAATCTTTCTCATTCAGTTGTGAATCAATAATGTGATGTTTCCTCAAGATTATGTACCTTTCTAGATTTTCAGAACAATTCATTCTTTTAAAAACTGGTAGACCTTCACTGAATGATAGGTGAAGTATTATGTAAAACAAACCCATGAGAGCACGATGCCTGAACAGCATTACATGTACAGTACAGCCTTTCCTCACTTAATGACTGAGTTCCATTCCTAAGACCACATTGTTAAACAAATTTGTCGCTAAGAGAGGAGCATACTATAATGGTAATGAGTTTGTGTCATCCATCTTTGATATTGTTTTAATGTCACCTTTGCACCATTTATAACATTTCTGGTATATTTTTAAATGTTTATACAGTAGTACATATACTGTATATTGAAATAAAGAGAATAGAGAAAATCAGCTCTAATATACATTATTTAGGTATGAATACTGGTCAGAGAGCCCGTCGTAAGTCCAAGGCATCAGTAAATGAGTACATCGCTAAGCGAGGAGAGGCTGTCTTTTAATTGTATGTGCAGCCACAGGATGAGGTGTCAACCATGGTGCCCGTCTAAGTGTGTGACAGTGATATTGCATTTATCTCTGGTGAATTAACAAAATGGTGTTCATCTGAAGAATTTTGAGGTTCCTGAAACCTTCTGTGCTGTGGGTTATTCAGCAAAGGGGGAACAGAAAGAAGTGTCTTTTTGGCACATTCCTGTTACAAAAAATCAGGGAAAGTGCCTTGTAGCAATTAGTGGTGAAGTGCTTTAAGTAGTGGGTTGAGCTGGTGTCTTAAGTACTTGTTGCGTTCCTTGTTTTCCATGCCATGGCTTGGTTCATTCAATGAACAGGGCTTTTTAATGCAGGACATTACAAATTTCAGTCTTACAGTGACTTCAGCTGCAAATAGTGCTGCCCCTAAATGTGAGCATACGTCCCCAAGGCCAGGCATCCGTATACAGTGAGTACTCGAACGACACTCATCCTGGAGCCCCACCTTTGAATGTGTGAAGGTGTCAGTCTGGTGCAGAGAGTGGTTCAGCTGATGTATACAACTTATATAAGTTTGACTTACGAAATCATAACAACATGATTGCAAACAAATCACAGAAAGTTTATGTACTGGTCTATAGATTTTAGGACTCGCTTGCCATGGGTTCAAGCCAGACACATTCTATAATTTATATAAGTTTATATGAAATTTGTGACATTAAATATTTATTTGTTTTAGATTCATCATTCACTTGTTTGTACTGTAATATTATTGATGTGGCTAGCCTGTTTGTTTCATTAATACAGTACAGTCTCTCCTCACTTAACGACGTACTCGTTTAATGACCATTTGGACTTATGACCAGCTCTTTGACCAGTATGCATACCTAAGTACAGTGGAACCCCGAATATTTTCCGTAATCTGTTCCAGAAGGTTGGCCTAAATTCGAAGCAATATTTCCCATAAGAATTAATGTAAATACAATTAATCTGTTCCAGACACCCAAAAATATTAACAAAAAATACATTTTTTAAAGATTAATTATAGTTTTACATACACAAAACAGTGAGAACTAAAATAAATAAATGTACATTTAAATCACTGTTAAATACCTTTATTGAAGACTCTTGTTGGCTTATGGAAGACAGGGAGGAGAGAGGGAGGATTGATTATTGTTTGGAAGGGAAATCCCCCTCCATAAGGACCTCAGGTATCAAAGCTCTCTCTGGGGTTACTTCTCTCCCTGCCTGCTACACTCCCTGCATGCCTGCTACACTCCCTGCATGCCTGCTACACTCCTTGCCTCCCTTCCACACTCCCTGTTTCCCTGCTACACTCCCCAAGGTAGTATTCTGGGTCCCTTATTATTCTTATGTTATGTCAATGATATGCCTATCAGTGTCAAGTGCAAACTTCTACTGTATGCAGATGACAGTGCTCTGTTAGTGTCAGGTAAAGACCCACAAGATATTGCTAATGTTTTAACACTGGAACTGGAGTCCTGCAGCAAATGGTTAGTAGACAACAAACTATCATTACACCTTGGGAAAACTGAAGCCATTCTCTTTGGCACGAAACATAAACTGAGAAGGGTAAATAATTTTAATGTTCAATGTAATGGGGAGCCCATCACTTTGGTTTCATCAGTAAAATATTTGGGAATCCCCTTTGACCCATGCATGTCAGGAGAATTGATAGGGAACAGTGTAGTAAAGAAAGCGAATGCCAGACTGAAGTTCCTGTATAGACAAGCACAGAGTCTACCTACTGAGGCTCGCAGGACCCTATGTCTAGCCCTTATACAATGCCATATGGAGTACGCTTGCTCTTCTTGGTACTCTGCCTTGACAAAAAAAACTGAAAGATAGACTGCAAATCACCCAGAACAAAATCGTAAGATTCATCCTGGGGCTGGGACCAAGAGAACATGTAGGCCAGGATGAATTACAGCAGTTGGATATGCTGAATGTTGAAGACAGAGTAAAACAACTGAAGCTAAATCATGTTTATAAAATTGCTCACAAACAATGTCCAGAATATCTTGCTGTCAATTTTGTCAAGGTTGGGAACCAAAGCAATCATAGTACTAGGGGGAGAGAGCACAACTTTGTAGTACCCACAGTCAGTGGCCAGGCTTCAAACACCTTTTATTGTACAGCAATAAAGGAATGGAACAGACTGCCCGCACATGTCAAGGCCAGTCATAGCATGAACCAGTTTAAGAAGAGTGCCAAAAGGCATCTGATGAATGTAGCTACAGAAAGGGAGGGGAATGATTTTCTATTTTTTAGCTAACATACGTGTAAATTTTACCTTATTCCTAGTAATGACCCTCGTATTGTAGATAATCTTAATGACCTTGGTGTAGTAGATAGTCTTTTTAGTATGATAATAAGATGTTATCTTCATTGTAGAATAATAAGAAAATATTATAAACCTTTATATTATAATAAGGTAAAAGGACCCCAATGGAAATAAGTCACTCTGTCTGACTTTTTTGGGTTATCCTAGGTTCTCTACACACATGCTGCTATGTATGATAATTCTATGTAACTGTATTTGTGTATACCTGAATAAACTTACTTACTTACCCTGCATGCCTGCTACACTCCCTGCCTGCCTGCTATGCTCCCTGCCTCTCTTCCACACTCCCTGTTTCTCTGCTACACTCCCTGTATGCCTGCTACTCTCCCTGCATGCCTGCTATGCTCCCTTCCTGCCTGCTACACTCCCTGCCTCTCTCCACATCTTCCATTGTTTGTGATCTCTTTTTCATTAACATGTTTACCCCTTTTGCCACATCAGCTTCCTTGATTTGTTCTTTCTTTGCCAGGATAGAAGTGATTGTTGACTTGTTTTTGCCATACATCCTGGAAAGCTGGAGCACACGCACTTAATAAACAAGCACAAAAACCAATGGATTTTAAGAAAATGTTTGGATGAATGTGTGGAGTATATGCTCATTCTCCGAGAGATACACAGAGACTGACTCACCTGCGCACGGTGTCCCGGCAGGAGGCAGGCTGATGCGTCTAATACAGCCAATTTGCGAGGCACCGGCTGAAATACTGAGCAAAATTTCAGCCCAAAAACCGGCCTAATTACGATTCGGCCGATAAACGCAGCAGCCAATATTTGGGGTTCCACTGTAATGTATATTAAAGCTAATTTCCTCTATTCTGTTTATCACAATATACAGTACACTACTGTATAAACATTTAAAAATATACTAAAAAATGTTATATGTGATGCAAAAGTGATATTAATATATAAAGGTGGTTGACACAAACCCTCTACTAGTATAGTATGCTCCTTGCTTAACAACCAATTCATTTACCGACCTGCTCTTAGGAACAGTACTCCGTCATTAAGGAGAGATTGTATAAATACAAATTAGATACTGTACATTCATAAACATGGAGATATTCAAAATACAGGTACCATCCGACTTACGACCAAGCTTGGTTCCAACCAACTGGTTGTAATAAAAATGGACGTAAGTCGAACCTTACTACTGAATATCAACATCACACTTTTGTAATGATTTTATTTTATTGTTGTATTTTGATATTTCATTTTTTCCTTTACTTTTTGTGCTGTTAGTACTGTATTTTATACTGTCAGGCTTAGGATAAACACTGTGTACAACACAAACAGTTGTTTATTTCCCAGAAATTTTGCATAAAAAACGTGGTTGTAAGTCGAGTGGTCGTATGTCGAGCAGGTCATAAGTCAGATGGTAGGTGTAACATGAATACAGTAATAAATACACATTTGAAGGTGTCACCATAGTAGTGGTGATGTACACATTTTTGGGCCTATACATGCCGTACTATGGCATTTTTCACCCAGCCAACTCGGGAACATTTAAAGCTTTCTGTGCCCTTGCAGGCCTTCTCTGCCAGTTTCAAGAGTATAGAGAGAGTGTGAAACACAGTGTCTGGATGACGTTCACCTTAAATTGCCACCCCATGCATAAACGTATAGTATTTCACAAATTTTTGTTCTGTCAGACACCTTGTGTAATTGGCAGCCAAAATGTAACTTGTGACTTGAACCCACACTTCACAGCTTTAGTACACCCAGTGGCTAGTGAATGAAAATTTCATGTTTGACCAGCAATGTGCTGCATACAGTTGATCAGATGGTGTGACTGCAAACTCTTTCTAGTGTTCAGGAGGCAATAGTTCATTAAATGTTACACAACTAATATTAATATGAAAATTCATAAGAAAAACTTGATGTGGTAAAAAAAATTGGAGGAATAAGTAATTTTTTAAAATATTGAATGGCAGATTTTCATGCTGATGCCAAACATAGCACTGTAAGAAAATCTCTGCCACTCAGTACAGTACAGTATTTCAAATTGGACTTTCTATTTTAGATTTTTTTTTAAGGTGTAGTAGTATATGATAGTAAAAAAAAGCAGGGGATAATGATGAATCACACTGATGCTTGTATATGGCTGTAACTTGTGCCTTTCTTATCCTCTCATTTATGGCTACATTTTTTTTTTTTATTTCAGCTTACCACACTACATATGGTTCTGATCCAGTGTGGAAAATCTACCGTCGGAACTTTAAGGGTGCCTTTCCTCCACGGAAAACCAGAAAGACCTGCATCGTAAGTGATTTTTTGGTGTAACTTTGCAGTACCAGCATTCATTATGTATTTGTTTATATATTTTCATTTTTCATCTTGTTAGGCATACAGTGGTACCTCGGGATACGAATTTATTTCGTTCCAGAAGGCTGTTCAAGTGCCGCTGCTGAACGAATTTGTTCCCATAAGGAATAATGTAAATTGGATTAATCCATTTCAGACCTCCCAAAAATACACTTACAAAAGCACTTACATAAATACACTTACATAGTTGTTCGAGTTTTGAGCTGTTTGTAACCCGAAGTACCACTGTATTTTACCACTTAACAAAAAAAAAAAAATGGTTGTGCAGTAAACCTTTGGAAATCATAACAATTGTACTGTATATGAAAACTTACTTTTAACACCTTAATAATGGAAAATATTTAAGACAATGCTATACAGCCTCTCCTCATTTAGCGATGCACTCGTTTACTGAAACCTCAGACTTATGACAGGCTCTCTGACCATTATTCATACCTAAATAATGTACAGTGGTATCCTGAGTTTCGTACAGTTCCCAACTCAAACAGTTATGTAAGTGTATTACTGTAGGTGCTTTTGTAAGTGTATTTTTGGGGGTCTGAAATGGACTAATCTAATTTATAGTATGTACAGTGGTGCCTTGGGATATGAACAGCTCAAAACTCAAACAGTTATGTAAGTGTTTTATGCAAGTGCTTTTGTAAGTGTATTTTTGGGGGTCTGAAACGGATTAATCTAATTTGCATTATTCCTTATGGGAGCAAATTCGTTCGGTATCGGCACTCAAACAGCCTTCTGGAACGAATTAAGTTAATATCCCAAGGTACCACTGTATGTATAATTATCAGAGTACACATAAAATATGCAATAACTTTAAAACGCTTGAAATTTTGGAAAGTTAAAAGACATAAGAGAGAGATGTGGTCACGGAGAATGTAAACAAACCGGGTGGGGTGCGCTGTATTAGAAAGACGGGGTGAGCCGTATAGCGAGTTTTGGTTATACGTAATTTGAAATCACTGTATTAGCAGAACGCCTTTGGGCGAAACGCCATAAAGTGGAGCCCTGCTGTACTTAACCCGTAAACGGTCCAAGCAGATCTACGTTTACGTGTAGTGCTACAAAAGTAGATCTACACTTTTTTTACATATTTTCAAATATAACAAAAAAAAAGTAGATCAAAGTTTTTTACACATTTTCAAATGTAAAAAAACAAAAAGAAGATCTACTTTTTTTACATACTTTCAAATGTTGAAAAAAACGTATACAGGTCTCCCTCAACATTCACGTTTTCAACTTTCACGGGCTTCACACATTCGCGAATTCCCAACCGCCAAATTCCCAACCACCAAATTCCCAGCCGCCAAATCATATTTAAGTTTCCCGCCACCTGCGAGTCCCTACTACCCTCCCTCTGACCCCCGCAACTGGCAGCCAGCCCTCCCACCACCCAGTGTGGTGAGTGTTTTGTTTGTTCATTATTTGCTATTAAACTACAGTATAAATAATGTAAACCCATTCATGACTGCATATTGGAATGGCTATTCGGACAGGTATTAGACGGTGACATCATGTGTTTACTCTTGAACACTGCAAAGAATTAAACATTTCTGCTACAGCTAATAATAACAATAGTAATAATAATAATAATAATAAATATGATATAATTGAAGAAGGAAATTGTACAAAAATATGAGGGAGTGGTTGACACATCGTCAGTGTGGCTTTGTTTATGCTGGAGTGAACATTAGTCTCCCTGCTCTTCCAAACATTTCACAATAATTCATTGTGTTTGGTGCTTGTAGATTGAGTGTGACTGGAGTGGTAGAGGCAGTGATTGAGGCAATGGCATTTAATAACATACATGTTAATAATAATACATGTTATTAATAATATGTACTATTATTATTTATAACATATATGTTATTAAATACATACATGTTAATAATAATACATGTTATTAATAATAACATGTACTATTATTATTTATAACATATATGTTATTAAATACCACTGCCTCAACTGCTGAATTACAGTACAGTGGACCCCCGGTTAACGATATTTTTTCATTCCAGAAGTATGTTCAGGTGCCAGTACTGACCGAATTTGTTCCCATAAGGAATATTGTGAAGTAGATTAGTCCATTTCAGACCCCCAAACATACACGTACAAACGCACTTACATAAATACACTTACATAATTGGTCGCATTGGGAGGTGATCGTTAAGCGGGGGTCCACTGTATTGTGAAATGTTTGGAAGAGCAGGGAGACTAATGTTCACTCCAGCATAAACAAAGTCACACTGACGATGTGTCAACCACTCCCTTGTATTTTTGTACAATTTCCTTCTTCAATTATATCGTATTTATTATTATTATTATTATTATTATTATTATTATTATTATTACTATTGTTATTATTAGCAATAGCAGAAATGTTCGATTCTTTGCTGTGTTCAAGAGTAAACACATGATGTCACCGTCTAATACCTTTCCTAATAGCCATTCCAATATGCAGTCATGAATGGGTTTACATTATTTATTCTGTAGCTTAATAGCAAATAATGAACAAACAAAACACTCACCACACTGAGTGGTGGGAGGGCTGGCTGCCAGTTGCGGGGGTCGGAGGGAGGGTAGTAGGGACTCACAGTGGTGGAGGCATTGGTGGAGGCAGTGGTGGAGTCTGTGGTATTTAATAACATACATGTTATTAAATAACATACGTTATTAAAGCATAACATGTATATATTTAGTACAATTTACGACGTTTTCATGTATTTTATGATTATTCATGGTTCAACAAGTTAAGGAAGCAGTATTGTAATGTATTTCCCTACAATATATTGGGGCACCAAACATTCACGGTTTTTCAACATTCGCGAGGCTCTTGATCCCCTAACCCTCGCGAATGTTGAGGGAGACCTGTATATACGTTTGGACCGTTTACGGGTTAAAAACTACGTAAGTCTAGACAGGATAAGAGTGGTTATCTTTTTAATTAATCATTATTTTATCTTAATACCAATGCGAGGTAGAGTTGGAGGTTTATAAGAAGAATAATCTTGAAGTTGCACATAATGAATAACAATACTACAAATAATGGCACAAACTACTATTTTAAGGATGAGTAGATGTTTTAATAGACTAGAAGTCATATAATACAGTGGACCCCCGCTTTACGATCAGCTCCCAATGCGACCAATTATGTAAGTGTATTTATGTAAGTGCGTTTGTACGTGTATGTTTGGGGGTCTGAAATGGGCTAATCTAATTCACAATATTCCTTATGGGAACAAATTCGTTCAGTAATGGCACCTGAACATACTTATGGAATGAAATAATATCGTAAGGCGGGGGTCCACTGTATTTGGGAGAGTTACATCAAACTGGTTAGATTTTGTTTTCATTGGTTTGGTTAGTATTGAGAGATGAGGTGATTTTTAAGAATAGTCCTAAATTCATATGCAATCGGGATCTTTTACTGATTCAGGTAGTGAATTCCAGATCTTTGGGCAGGGTATAGATGACAGTGTGAACATGTTATCAGGCTTTAATATGTAATTTGAAAGTGAAAAAAGGCTTTCACTTTCACTGGCAGTAGCCCAGAATCTAACCTGCTTTATGAGGAGGACCCTCCTGTACATATAAGTGAAATGAGATATTTTTGCTTGCTTTTAACTGCAGTAGTTTTGCAGTTTTGCTTCATCCCCTTGTATCCATGTTCACAATATACGTATTCCTTTTACACCTTTGTGTATTGTACTAAACTTTGTGTTTAGGTTTGTGCCAAGTTTCTGATGGGATCTGTAACAGAGATAGGGAAGAACATTTAATACTGTACACTCATACATATTTTTAACCTTTTTGCTGTTGGTCTCGTAATATTATGGCTTTGAAGCCAGTGTTGGTTCCTTAATGCTATGCCAAAATTCTGTTGGCTTCCAGTCTTGCTGGAGATAACTGGTAGGCATACATATGAGAGAATGGGTCTGCATGATCAGTGTGCGCAGTATAAAAAATCCTGCAGCACACAGTGCATAATGAGGAAAAAACTGTGGTCGTGTTTTTGGTTTAAAACAGCGAATTTGTGGCATATATTTATACTCTACATAGGTAGTAGGTTGGTAGACAGCAACCGCCCAGGGAGGTACTACCGTCCTGCCAAGTGAGTGTAAAACGAAAGCCTGTAATTGTTTTACATGATGGTAGGATTGCTGGTGTCCTTTTTTCCTGTCTCATGAACATGCAAGATTTCAGGTATGTCTTGCTACTTCTACTTACACTTAGGTCACACTACACATACATGTACAAGCACATATATACACACCCCTCTGGGTTTTCTTCTATTTTCTTTCTAGTTCTTATTCTTGTTTATTTTCTCTTATCTCCATGGGGAAGTGGAACAGAATTCTTCCTCCGTAAGCCATGCGTGTTGTAAGAGGCGACTAAAATGCTGGGAGCAAGGGGCTAGTAACCTCTTCTCCTGTATATATTACTAAATGTAAAAGGAGAAACTTTCGTTTTTCCTTTTGGGCCAACCCGCCTCGGTGGGATACGGCCGGTGTGTTGAAAGAAAGAAAGATTTATACTCTATGGTATTTATGGTTGTATTCTCATTTTCTTGGTCTCATTTGATGGAAGGGAAGATATATTACAGAATTAGAGATGATTTTTAATGGTTTAAAGACTAAACGTATAATACTTTGAAATTGAGCTCAAAGTAGTGGAAATGTTCGATTTTTGCCAATGTTCAAGAGTAAACAGATCACATCACACGTCCAATACATGTCAACTGGTGGGTCTAATATGCTTTCCCAAATGCACTGATATTATTTATACTATTTTTATAATAATGCAGTAGTCTACATAACAGTAAATCTTCTATTTTTTGTGTGAATAAAAATTCAAAATGGAAAGCAAGTGTATTATAAGAGGGGCCTTGAGACATGACTAATGAACAGAGAAAATGTTATTTTAGTGCCAGGAATGTCTGCATTGTTTATTCTGGACCCTGTTTTGAAATTGACCTTTCTTGAATTTTGTATGAAATTGGCCAAATTACCAATATCTTATCACTTCATTGGGTAGTTTAACCCTTTGACTGTTGCAGCCCCAAATCCTGAAGTGTCTCCTGGTGTCGAAGAATTTTCAAAAAAAAATATTTTTTTTTTTCTTATGAAAATGTTAAGATTAATTTTCTGATTGTTTTAAGCCCCAAAAAAAACTTTTTTGTGATCAGTACTTACCAAGATATAGAGGCGTAAAGTTGGCAGAAAATGAGCCGTGTTTGGCAACAGCAGCGAATGCCGCTCACCCGGTAAACTTTGGTTTACTTGTATTCCAAGGTTTCTTGTTTTTTTCACTATTTTATTTTTTCAGGTAACTTATGTGGCCTGTGAGTCCAAAGTAAGGTGCAATGTACATTTATACACGCATTGTATACAACACAATAAGCGCACAAACATAATTATCAATGTATTACTTACAAAACTTGTTTACACAAACAATACAAAAAATTGTTTATTACTATTGTTTTATAATATATATACAAATGTATAGTCACTGGACATGTTCCTAGAAGTTCTGCAGCTTGTGGAATTCTTTGAAACATGGTTTCATACACAGTTGTGTTTTACACTCCTCACACATAAAACGAGTGTGTCTGCATTTTTGTGGGCGTTTTTTTTTTTTTTTTTTATGTGCAATGACAAAACTCCTCGTCTGAGAAGTTTTCTTCAAAGTATTAGCATGGAGTTTTGTTAGGTAGTTATTCTAGGCAATTTTTTTTTATTTTTTTTTATTATCACACTGGCCAATTCCCACCAAGGCAGGGTGGCCCGAAAAAGAAAAACTTTCACCATCATTCACTCCATCACTGTCTTGCCAGAAGGGTGCTTTACACTACAGTTTTTAAACTGCAACATTAACACCCCTCCTTCAGAGTGCAGGCGCTGTACTTCCCATCTCCAGGACTCAAGTCCGGCCTGCCGGTTTCCCTGAACCCCTTCATAAATGTTACTTTGCTCACACTCCAACAGCATGTCAAGTATTAATTCTAGGCAAATAGTCATGTATCATCATTCCTTCCTACCTTCCTGCATTCCTTTCCTACCTTCCTTCCTACATTCCTTCCCTCCTTCCTTACTTTTTTCCTTCCTTTCTTCCTGACTTCCTTTTTTCCTTCTTTCTGGTTTCTATGATATATATACACATATATAGTCACTGGATACTTTCATATAACTGCTATTATCTTCAAGCTTGTGTTGTGTGTGAGTGTGTGGACTTCTAATTGTTCTGAGTCAGGGTCAGTAACTGTCAAAATGACATATTGTCTCATTACTCACTCTCCCTACTGCCTGTTAAAACAATGGGGTCGGATGCTGCTTCCCCTCCATCCTACTATCTAATTATCTTTCTCTCTCATTCTCCTTCATTCTTCATTCTCCTTCATTCTTCTGGCATCCTGGGCATTGCTTTTGGTCACAAACTCCTCAAAACCATGAAATTTATCTTCACTGACACTTCCATCTGTGTTAGAGCATCACTTGGGAAGAGTAGAGTCCCAGATTTGCCGGGGAGTCACATATTTCTTACCGCTAGGCGTGCTGAACAAGGACTACTGAAATGGCATTCCCACAATGCACCACTGGCTCCCCGATTTTTTTTATGTGGTGCACACTGACCATGGAGACCCATTCTCTCACATGTGGGCCTACCAGCTTTCTCCTGCTTGATTTGAAGCCCCTAGAATTCATGGGTATTAATATGTCAAATGTGGTGGCTAGTAAGACATATATATACAACCGAAACAGTCAAAGGGTTAAATAGGTAAATGGGCGGTTTCTTGTACTCAGTCAATAGAACAAAAGGAATTCTAGCAAAATAGCTGTAAATATAGTCGATTGAAAATAGGGCAAAATTAACGATTTGTAAATATCACTGTGACTGCTAACTTCGTGAGAGCGTAATTCCGTAAGTTTTGGTCTGAATTTCGTACTTTTGGTTTCATTACCATTAGGAATATATTCTCTCTATCATTTCATAAGAATTTTTTTTTTTTTAATTCTTTGACACTGAGAGCAAGTTTGTGAGCAGGGGTTGCAACAGTGAAAGGGTTAATAAATGTTATGTACAGTGCCATAACTTTGTTTTTTCCTACAATAAGATGTCACAACTGAGTTAACATTTTCCAGCGTGCAAAGATGATCGCCACTGGTAATCCATGCCCAATTTGTCGAGATGAATACCTTGTCTTGGACTACCGCAATGTTGATTTGTTAAAACAGTTTATCTCTGAACACAACGGAGCAATCTTATCTTATTCGTAAGTATTGAAGTGGTTTTTTATTCTGCTTTTATTGCTGTGATTGAGCAAATTTTCTTTCCTTTGTCTTTTGTCTTCATTGCCACATCTGTATTTTATTCTGTATTGTGTTCATTAACTGTAAATTTCTGAGATGTATTTAGTTGCAGATTTAATATTTGTGCAACTATTATTGCTCATTGTTTTACACTATCGAATTTATAGACTAAGAGCAGTTATCCTGTCTCAGCTTATTTCAAAAGCCCAGCCTTCTCTAAGGTATACTACCTGCCTCCTTTCTGCATTCTCAACATACCCCTCTAGTTTAGTTGATTAACACGTTGGTACATATTTACTGCTAGGTGAACTGGCAGCAGGTTTGACCATACACATTGCCTTTCACCTGTGAATCAAACTCAAGTTGAGGAATATGTAGAGGATGTGCAAAAGAATGAATCTGAAAGCAAATAAGGAAAAAGGGGAACGCAATAAGAATTTGTAAAAGTACATTGCATTAAGGATTAGTGTGTGGAAGATATTCGTGTATCTAGATACTATATAAGAAGAGAATACTGTATAAGTAGGGGTTCTATGAAGGGTGAGTTAAATTGTGAAATAATGGAAGCAGAATGTTGCTTGAGTGTTGAGAAAGTTGGGAAAAAAGAAGTTTGCCACCAGATGTAAAAATTTATCATTATTGTTAACTGTGGTTTTGTGTGATTGTGAAGGATGATGGTCTCTGAATGCTACAGTACATTTTTTTTTTTTTTTCAACAAATTGGCCGTTTCCCACTGAGGCAGGGTGACCCAAAAAGAAAAACGAAAGTTTCTCTTTTTAAATTTAGTAATTTATACAGGAGAAGGGGTTACTAGCCCCTTGCTCCTGGCATTTTAGTCGCCTCTTACAACACGTATAGCTTACAGAGGAAGAATTCTGTTCCACTTCCCCATGGAGATAAGAGAAAATAAACAAGAACAAGAACTAGTAAGAAAATAGAAGAAAACCCAGAGGGTGTGTATATATATGCTTGTACATGTATGTATAGTGTGACCTAAGTGTAAGTAGAAGTAGCAAGACATACCTGAAATCTTGCATGTGTATGAGACAGAAAAAAAAGACACCAGCAATCCTACCATTGTGCAAAACAATTACAGGCTTCTGTTTTACACTCGCTTGGCAGGACAGTAGTACCTCCCTGCGCGGTTGCTGTCTACCAACCTACTACCTAGGGCTACAGTACATACAATGTTGAAATCAATGTGGTGCAAATATTGTGTAGAGAACAGGGAATGAAGAAATGGAATAATTTTAAGGTGTTCAGTCTCTTAACCTTGAATGTAGGTGGTCAGTCTCTTATCCTAAAGCATAAGCAGATGACAGAGACTAAATACTGGAGCTAGAAATGAGATGTAGCAGCTGGAGATCATTTCACCGGTAGGCAGGGCTCACTAGTGGAAAGTTGGTTATGTCAAACAGTTGTTTAGCAGTGAAGTTTTGCAGAAACCAAACCCCCTGTACCAAGATACCATAGTTTTGTTGTGTCAGACAAGTACAGTGGAACCTCTACTTGCGAGTTTAATCAGTTCCATGACCTTGCTCGCAACTGGATTTGCTCGTTTGCAGAGTCAATTTTCCTCATTTAAATTAATTGAAATGCAATTAATCCGTTCCAGTGGAATTCTGTACTTCAATAATTTCACTAATATCAACTCTATGGCTTATTTATCAATCTCACTTCATCTAATATGACATACTAAACAATATAAATAACATAGAAACCTGATATATACTCTAAAATGAATAAAATATGTCATTCACGTGGTGGTATGGGCGGTGTCGGCGGCAGACGAGAGTTTGTTTGGAGACTGGGCAAAATACTTCATGAATAATTTCGCTAGTATCATCTATATGGCTTATTTATCTATCACAGTTCATCTGATATGACATAACAAAC
The DNA here is from genome assembly GCF_038502225.1 of Cherax quadricarinatus. NCBI lineage: Eukaryota > Metazoa > Arthropoda > Malacostraca > Decapoda > Parastacidae > Cherax > Cherax quadricarinatus. Next base: position 17,636,378 of record NC_091296.1, read on the forward strand.
AATATAAATATCATAGAAACATGATATATACTCTAGAATGAATAAAATATGTCATTATGTAACAGGTGGAGGCAGCCACAACCACTCCTACTTATTATTATTATTATTATTATTATTATTATTATTATTATTATATAAATAATTTGTAATTTTTATTCACACAAAAAATATAAGATTTACTGTTATTCCTTATTGCAATAATTGTATAAATAACGTCAACCCATTCATGACTGCATATTGGAATGGACAGTGACGTCATTTGTTTACTCTGAAACATAGCCAACCAATGGACCATTTCTCCTATGTTGAGCTCAATTTCAAGGTACTTTTCGTCATGAGAGCAATCAAAATCATATCTATTTCTGTAATATATCTTCCATTCTATCAAATGAGGCCAAAAAAACGAGAATACAACCACTCGAAATTACCACTAAGGGGTGGCTAATTGCTGAGAAGTGAACTCCATTATTTATGCTTAGATTTCTTTCATTTTTCGTGTACATTAAGAAGCATCTTTCCATCATTCATTGCCCAAGTTTCAGTAAGATAATCCAACAAACAAATGAGATACGATTCCCGAGATCAAGAGCAAGAGCCCCTCACCAGTGTCAAGGAACCGCCTTGAGGTCTGCTCACTTATGGAAATTTTGCTTGCGTATGGAAGCAAAAAATCGACCCATCGACTGCTCGTATTTGGAAAAACTCGCACGTGGACATGCTCACAAGTAGAGGTTCCACTGTATCATGTTTATGGTGCACTATATCATCAAGTTAATTAGCATGACACTTATGCAACACTTAGATATCTATATGGTTACCCAAGTGTTGCATATGTATCTAATTCATCTGCTTTCATTCACATTCATTTTCATTAATGTTTGCTTGGGCACTAAAGTCACACTATCCAATGTTCTTACCTTGACCTCTCTTATAATTACGTTCACATGGTATTAAGTGTATGGCCATGGGGACATTGCTACTACTACTACTACTACTACTGTACACATTTATCAAAATAATCACTTTATTACACCATTAACTATTATGCAGGCACTAGTTCCTGCATAAAAATATTCTCATTAAACTTACACAGTACTGTATAGTCTTAATGATTAGATGGATGCTCATGTGGGGGAAGTTCGTGAGGCAGTAGGTAAAATGAAAGGGGGTAAGGCAGCCGGGATTGATGGGATAAAGATAGAAATGTTAAAAGCAGGTGGGGATATAGTTTTGGAGTGGTTGGTGCAATTATTTAATAAATGTATGGAAGAAACCAAGACAACAGTGCATAAGTGTTCGCAATAAAGCTAATAGAATCCTTGGCTTCATATCAAGAAGCATAAATAATAGGAGTCCTCAGGTTGTTCTTCAACTCTATACATCCTTGGTTAGGCCTCATTTAGATTATGCTGCACAGTTTTGGTCACCGTATTACAGAATGGATATAAATTCTCTGGAAAATGTACAAAGGAGGATGACAAAGATGATCCCATGTATCAGAAACCTTCCCTATGAGGATAGACTAAGGGCCCTGAAACTGCACTCTCTAGAAAGACGTAGAATTAGGGGGGATATGATTGAGGTTTATAAGTGGAAGACAGGAATAAATAAAGGGGATGTAAATAGTGTGCTGAAAATATCTAGCCTAGACAGGACTCGCAGCAATGGTTTTAAGTTGGAAAAATTCAGATTCAGGAGGGATATAGGAAAGTACTGGTTTGGTAATAGAGTTGTGGATGAGTGGAACAAACTCCCAAGTACCGTTATAGAGGCCAGAACGTTGTGTAGCTTTAAAAATAGGTTGGATAAATACATGAGTAGATGTGGGTGGGTGTGAGTTAGACCTGATAGCTTGTGCTAACAGGTCGGTTGCCGTGTTCCTCCCTTAAGTCAGTGTGACCTGACCTGACTAGGTTGGGTGCATTGGCTTAAGCCGGTAGGGACTTGGACCTGCCTCGCATGGGCCAGTAGGCCTTCTGCAGTGTTCCTTCGTTCTTATGTTCTTAAGAGGGTAAGGTACCTAGGGATTGGCAGAGAGCATGCATAGTTCCTTTGTATAAAGGCAAAGGGGATAAAAGAGAGTGCAAAAATTATAGGGGGATAAGTCTGTTGAGTGTACCTGGTAAAGTGTATGGTAGAGTTATAATTGAAAGAATTAAGAGTAAGACGGAGAATAGGATAGCAGATGAACAAGGAGGCTTTAGGAAAGGTAGGGGGTGTGTGGACCAGGTGTTTACAGTGAAACATATAAGTGAACAGTATTTAGATAAGGCTAAAGAGGTCTTTGTGGCATTTATGGATTTGGAAAAGGCTTATGACAGGGTGGATAGGGGGGCAATGTGGCAGATGTTGCAAGTGTATGGTGTAGGAGGTAGGTTACTGAAAGCAGTGAAGAGTTTTTACGAGGATAGTGAGGCTCAAGTTAGAGTATGTAGAAAAGAGGGAAATTTTTTCCCAGTAAAAGTAGGCCTTAGACAAGGATGTGTGATGTCACCGTGGTTGTTTAATATATTTATAGATGGGGTTGTAAGAGAAGTAAATGTGAGGGTCTTGGCAAGAGGCGTGGAGTTAAAAGATAAAGAATCACACACAGGGTGGGAGTTGTCACAGCTGCTCTTTGCTGATGACACTGTGCTCTTGGGAGATTCTGAAGAGAAGCTGCAGAGATTGGTGGATGAATTTGGTAGGGTGTGCAAAAGAAGAAAATTAAAGGTGAATACAGGAAAGAGTAAGGTTATGAGGATAACAAAAAGATTAGGTGATGAAAGATTGAATATCAGATTGGAGGGAGAGAGTATGGAGGAGGTGAACGTATTCAGATATTTGGGAGTGGACGTGTCAGCGGATGGGTCTATGAAAGATGAGGTGAATCATAGAATTGATGAGGGAAAAAGAGTGAGTGGTGCACTTAGGAGTCTGTGGAGACAGAGAACTTTGTCCTTGGAGGCAAAGAGGGGAATGTATGAGAGTATAGTTTTACCAACGCTCTTATATGGGTGTGAAGCATGGGTGATGAATGTTGCAGCGAGGAGAAGGCTGGAGGCAGTGGAGATGTCATGTCTGAGGGCAATGTGTGGTGTGAATATAATGCAGAGAATTCGTAGTTTGGAAGTTAGGAGGAGGTGCGGGATTACCAAAACTGTTGTCCAGAGGGCTGAGGAAGGGTTGTTGAGGTGGTTCGGACATGTAGAGAGAATGGAGCGAAACAGAATAACTTCAAGAGTGTATCAGTCTGTAGTGGAAGGAAGGCGGGGTAGGGGTCGGCCTAGGAAGGGTTGGAGGGAGGGGGTAAAGGAGGTTTTGTGTGCGAGGGGCTTGGACTTCCAGCAGGCATGCGTGAGCGTGTTTGATAGGAGTGAATGGAGACAAATGGTTTTTAATACTTGACGTGCTGTTGGAGTGTGAGCAAAGTAACATTTATGAAGGGATTCAGGGAAACCGGCAGGCCGGACTTGAGTCCTGGAGATGGGAAGTACAGTGCCTGCACTCTGAAGGAGGGGTGTTAATGTTGCAGTTTAAAAACTGTAGTGTAAAGCACCCTTCTGGCAAGACAGTGATGGAGTGAATGATGGTGAAAGTTTTTCTTTTTCGGGCCACCCTGCCTTGGTGGGAATCGGCCAGTGTGATAATAAAAAAAAAAAAAAAATCATGTGTTTGCAGGACAAATTAAGAATAATGGGCTGTATATTTCATGAAAAGCTTTCTTGTCTTACAGAATGACAAACATCTGTCAAAGACGTCATAAGGAGCTCCAAGTGGCTGTACTCAAGGCTCGTGACTACGGTCTCCTAACTTATGATGTTCCTTTCCGTGAATATGAATATTCTGAGTACTATACACCCAGTAAAAATGATAACAAACTAACCACTTAAGAATAGCCTCAATGTTGTTTAATCATATATTGTTTGTCTTAATTTGTAAAATACCTGTTGAAATAGATACTTTAAAGGCTGACAACAATCAGGTTAACTTTTGAAACATATGCACCTAACCCATTTAACCAGTATATTTTATCTTTGTTACAGATTCCTACATATTATTAAATTTTTGATTTGCTTAATTTCATATTTTTTAGTGTAGATTGCAATATATAAATGTGTATTAAAATGAGTGTCTAAATTAGTTGAATAGATCAGTATTGTATATATTGCACTTGAGAAACTGGCATGTAAAAAAGAAAATAGCAGCCAGTATATGTTTTGAGTTTTGAGAAACCATCACAGCCTGTCATCAGTGTACCAGTTTGACCAAGTTTACTGCATTTGTCACTCAGGTAGATGATTCATTGGCTTTTATTTTGCTGATATAAATATTGATTCAAGTTTAAATTGTAAACTCTCTTGATGCTCTTCATTCAATAAAAGTATGTTTCAAAAGATAAAAATTTAGCTCTAACCTGATTAATAAATAGTGTAGTTACTTCAACATGAAGATGTAATTAAAAATAATACATACTTTTAGTAATATTGTTGTGCATAATAATAATTTTGTTAAACTGTATGTATAAATAAAGTACCAAACTGCTTGAAATTTATATTTTATTTTACCTCCTATAATGAAAGCTGCTTGTAATTTAAATTAAATTTTGCCATAGACTCAGAAATCTGAAATTTTATTATCTCTCTACATAGGATAAAATGTTATCCACTCAGAAGTACAGTGCCTGCACTCAAAGGAGGAGTTTGGGATATTTGCTGTTGAGAGGGACATCTAAATTTTTGTATCTGTGCACCTCTGGCAAGACAGTGACAGTAAATGATGGTGAAAGTGTTTCTTACATTGTATTTGAACAATTTAGTGCTCTTGTTTTTTTTTATTAACACATCGTCCATTTCCCCTCATTATTATTATAATCAAGGGGGAAGCGCTAAACCCGGAGGATTATACAGCGCCTGGGGGGGATATGGAAGGCATTCAGGCTTAATTCGGGGAACTGGAGCACAGATCCAATTCCCTAAATCAAGAGCCCCTCACCAACATCAAGGAACCTTCCTTGAGGGGCATTTCCCCTCAAGGAAAGTTCTTTGAAGTCCATGGGTAGCTTTTGATCCAAGGAATTAAACCTGTGCACCCCTTGGATTAAACCTGAATGCTTCCCATTCTCCAGGCACTGTATAAACCCTGTGTGTTTAGGTCTTCTCCATGAATGTAGTAATTATTTATGGTTATTATACAACACATCACTGTTAGACAAATGAGTGGTGAGCTGAACCTGACTAGCTTGTGCTAATAGGTCTGATACATTGTTCCTTCTTTCCAATAGGTGACTTGGACCTGCCTAGTATGGGCCAGTAGGCCTGCTGCAGTGCTTCTTTATTATGTTCATATTACCCTTGTGGGTTTAGTGTTGATTGTAATAAAAATAATATACAATACCTCTAATACTGTATAGACACAAATGTGGCATGGAGCTATTCATGGAGTCAAGAGGCTGGTCCTTTCAGCATCATTATGCAGCACTATAAGACTTAAGGGTTTAGTACGTTATGATTATTATAATAATCAGCACCATTATACCTATCATCCCCTCAAGGAAGGTTCCTTGACATTGGTGAGGGGGGTCTTGATCTAGGGAATTGGATCTGAGCTCCAGTTCCCTGAATTAAGCCTGAATACTTAACCCCATCCCCCACAGGCACTACATACTCCTCTGGGTTTAGTGCTCCTCCTTGATTATAATAATAATAATAATATGCCTATCATCCTTCAAGACAGGTAGTGCTACTTTGTTCCTGGTGAAAGGCTCCTAACTCAAGGAACTAGAGCTACCTTTTCCTTCGTCAACCTGATTACCCCACTTTTGTTCCAACAGCCATTGTATGACCCAAACAGGTCTAACACTTTCCACTTGAACACAAAAGTAATAATTATAATATATCTGATACTGCAATCTGGTTACAGTATGTCAATGGCATTTTAATATTTAACCAGATGTTTCATCTTAAATGCATGTATCAGAGGGACTAGTACCGAACTTGCACACGAAAATCACTCGCAACGAAAGCAAAAGACTTGGCAGACGATGCAACATCCCCCCAATGAAAAGCAGGGGTGTCACTAATACGTTAAGAGACCATACAATAAGTGTCAGGGGCCCGAGACTGTTCAACTGCCTCCCAGCATACATAAGGGGGATTACCAATAGACCCCTGGCAGTCTTCAAGCTGGCACTGGACAAGCACCTAAAGTCGGTACCTGACCAGCCGGGCTGTGGCTCGTACGTTGGTTTGCGTGCAGCCAGCAGTAACAGCCTGGTTGATCAGGCTGTGATCCACCAGGAGGCCTGGTCACAGACCAGGCCGCGGGGGTGTTGACCGCCGGAACTCTCTCCAGGTAAACAAACTCACCTTTGATGTTCATAGGAAAGTGATACTGTATATAAAAGTTTGATAGATTTATTATGCATCCCGTTTCTGTAGTCAAAAGATTGCAGAGGTACATAATAGGTCCAGGGACCAGGCTCCATTATTTTTAAATTAGCAAGTTAAAATAGCAATAAACTGTTTAAAATAATTATGTAAACAATTAAGAAATTCAATCACATGAGTATTACAATAAAGATATTCAGTATGTTAGAAAAATTAATATCCAAAGGGCGACCATACAGAATTTGCCTTCGACACTGTCACCGCTCTAACACCCTTACTTCATCCGACCTCACCAACAGCCCCACCTTCAACACAAGACTCCCTCTTTGACTTTTTGCCAGCAACAGCTTTATTACACCAACTTCAATTGTATTTTCCCTTTAGCACTCCTCACAACCCTTACTGACCCTGCCTCTTGCATACTACTTACCCACGCTGCTCTCTGATCTTCGCATATTACATATTCAGCATGTTCTGCCCTGCAACGCTGTATGACCTTCGTGAATTTAGTGCTTAGTTTTGACTGTAATAATATTAATTATCCAAGGGACTACATGAGACCTTATATTTTTCCAGTGTCAAGGATAAAAAAGGATAAAAGAATTCATTATTCTTAGGATTTGCAGCCTTCATTTTCTTGATTATGTTAATATCATGGATTCTTTTACCAGCTTCATACTCTTATTTCAATCAAAACACTATGCTGTATGACCCTTGTCGGTTTAGTGCTTCTTTATTATAATACTACAATCGAAACTGAGTGCTAAACCCACATGGGTCATACAGTCCTGCAAGGTCAGATGTGCTAAAGATGAAATATGCAAAGGTCAGAGAGCAGTGAGGGTGAGTATACCAGAGGCAGAGTCAGTAAGGTTAGTGAGGAGCACTAAAGGGAAAATATCAAGTTGGTGTAACAAAGCAGTTGATGACAAAAAATCAAAGGAGTCTATGTCAAAGGTGGAGCTTTTCATCAGCTTATAATTTCCCATATATCATTCAATGATTATAAAGAAAGCTATGATTATCAGCTGAGTTACGAAAAAAGTGCTAACCAGGAGAGCCATGAGAATCAGTGGGGAAAAAAGTGAAAGATAAATTTATTTATTTATTTATTTATTTATTAATTTGAACATGATACAGAGAAGTACAAGGAACACAATTTTTAAAGTGCAGCATGCCAAAGCCCCTTGTATGCAGAGCATTATGGGCAGGCTTAAAATTAACTTAAGATTAACTAAGCAATGATATATTCAGTGGTACAAAAATTATTGTAAAACAGATAACAATTTAGTACAAATGAGTATTACAAAGACAGGTCATATGGTCATTTACTGTGTTGCTGTGTAATCAGTAGAATGGAGTATTCTGTTAGGTAATGAAGTTAAATAGTAACAAAGTTTGATTGGGTCACAGGTTGACATTTATGAGATACAATAATGAGATACATATATGAGATACAATTTATGAGATACAATTATTCAGTATTGTATTTAGTTGTGGGTAAGTGATTTTTTGAGAAGAGACTTGAATTTATAAACGGACAGTGTTTCTTTTATATTCACAGGTAATGAATTCCAGATTTTAGGGCCTTTTATGTGCATTGAGTTTTTGCATAACATGAGATGGACACGAGGAACATCAAAGAGTGATCTGTGCCTTGTGTTATGGTCATGTGTTCTGTTCAGGTTGGTAAGGAGATGTTTGAGGGGAGAGTTTATGTCAGAGTTAAGTGTTCTATGTATGTAGTAGGTGCAGTAATAAGTATGGATGTTTTGTATTGTGAGTAGGTTTAGAGTTCTGAATATTGGTGGAGTGTGTTGTCTGTAGTGGGAATTTGTTATCATTCTGACTGCAGCCTTTTGCTGGATGATTAGTGGTCTGAGATGGTTTATTGTTGTTGAGCCCCATGCACAAATTCCATAGGTGAGATAGGGGTAAATAAGTGAGTGATATAGGGCAGGAGGGCTGACTGTGGAACATAGTACCGTATCTTCGATAGTATGCCTACGGTCTTGGAAATTTTTTTGGAAATTTGTTGTATATGTGTTTGAAATTTGAGTCTATTATCAAGGTGGATTCCTAAGAATTTTCCCTCTGAGTTTTGTGATAGGTGATCCATTTATCATTATGTTAAGAGACACATCTGTAGCTCTGTTACCAAACTGAATGTAATAGGTTTTGTCAATGTTTAGAGTAAGTTTGTTGGTCCTCATCCAGGTTGATATTTTATGTAATTCGGTATTTACAGTATTGGCTAGCATGACTGGGCTCGGGTGAGAGTAGACGTATGTAGTGTCATCTGCAAATAGTGTGGGTTTGAGTAGTTGCGATGCATTTGGTAGTTCATTTATGTATATGAGAAAGAGAAGAGGGCCTAGGACACTTCCCTGTGGGACACCAACTGTAATTGGCTGTGCAGAAGAGTTTGCCCCATTTGTGTACACATATTGGCTTTGTTGCTGAGGTATACCCCTCAAGGAAGGTTCCTTGATGTTGGTGAGGGGCTCTTGATTTAGGGAATTGGATCTGTGCTCCAGTTCCCCGAATTAAGCCTGAATGCCTTCCACATCCCCCCCTCCCAGGCACTGTATAATCCTCCGGGTTTAGCGCTTTCCCCTTGATTATAATAATAATAATGCTGAGGTATGACTTTAGGTAGTTGAGGGAGTGCACTCTTATACCATAGTGCGACAATTTTATGTAGAGCAAGTCATGGTCAACTGTATCGAAAGCTTTACGTAAGTCAATGAAGATCCCCAGTGGGACTTCTTTTTTCTCTATTGTTGTATAAATATGTTCTAGCATGTGGATAATAGCATCATTAGTATTTTTATTAGGCCTGAACCCAAATTGACAGGGATTGAGTATGTTGTGGGAGATGAGGTAGGAATAGATACGCTTATGGATTAATTTTTCAAAGATTTTAGAGAGAGGGTGTAAGTTGGATATTGGCCTATAGTTATTCAACTCTGTGTGGTCTCCTCCTTTATGGATCGGGGTGACCCTTGCTATTTTAAGAACTGTAGGAAAGGTAGAGGATTCAATGGATTTGTTAAAGAGTGTTGCAATGATTGGTGACAGCACCTGTGACACTTTTTTGTATATAATGGGTGGTCAGGTATTTAAATCTCCTGTCTTGTTTTTTAGTTTGTTGATTTTTTTTTTCTTTTTTTTTAATCATCCTTTGTGGTCCAGCTAACCTGATGTATGACATTTTTTCCCTCAAGGTAAGTTCCTTGATGCCAGTGATGGGTTTTTGATTGAAATTATATCAGACGTCCCCTTCTGTGGATCGAACCTGACTGCCTCCCATTCACCTTGGTGCTGTATGATCCCTGATTTAGCACGCCCGGTGGATCTAGATGTGACCCGGTAGCCTGGTGGCTAAAGCTCCCGCTTTACACACGGAGGGCGCGGGTTCGATTCCCTGCGGGTGGAAACATTTTGACACGTTTCCTTACACCTATTGTCCTGTTCACCTAGCAGCAAATAGGTACTTGGGTGTTAGTCAACTGGTGTGGGTCGCATCCTGGGGGACAAGATTGAGGACCCCCAATGGAAATAAGTTAGACAGTCCTCGATGACGCACTGACTTTCTTGGGTTATCCTGGGTGGCTAACCCTCCGGGGTTAAAAATCCGAACGAAATCTTATCTTATCTAACCAGTCAGAGGGCTTGTGGAAAATACTGTATATATTTTCCAGAAATTCAGTATTTATATGTAAATAGATGGCCATACTGTATTTAATAATATTTATGTCATAGAAAATGGAAAGCCTGGGTCTGCGCAGACGAGACTCGCCATCTTGGTTTTGAATTGGATACAACGTTAATATAATTGGAAGAATTTTTCGTGCTCTAGAGGTTGAAATTGGGCTGACACCTCTCAAATAGGAGGCGAAATTGTTGGACATGCATTGCTGCATAACTTGAGATATCAGACGACTGGACAAGACAGCTCCAGGAACCTCAGATAAGCTCTCTAGATTTGTGTATAATTCTGGCCAGTGTTTTCATAAATTTAGTTAGTGAGGTTTTTCTGAGTATGATACACATTAATCTCCAGTCAAATTGGTGAGTGATATTAAGATATATTTTCCTTCTGTTATGTAATTGTGTTATATATAATTATTTTTTAATATACAGTCCACAAATTTATATATTTACCAGAATTCCTGATGTATAATTCATTTAATTAATAGGTCCAGAGCAACTTGTGGTTATAAGATAAGATAAGATAAGATTTCGTTCAGATTTTTAACCCCGGAGGGTTAGCCACCCAGGATAACCCAAGAAAGTCAGTGCGTCATCGAGGACTGTCTAACTTATTTCCATTGGGGTCCTTAATCTTGTCCCCCAGGATGCGACCCACACCAGTCGACTAACACCCAGGTACCTATTTGCTGCTAGGTGAACAGGACAACAGGTGTAAGGAAACGTGTCGAAATGTTTCCACCCGCCGGGAATCGAACCCGGGCCCTCCGTGTGTGAAGCGGGAGCTTTAACCACCAGGCCAGGTATCGAAGGGGGACATTTTTTGCGACCTAGGTGTCCCAAATTCCTACTTGTCCATGTAACATTGATAAATAATAATTATCTTTGTTATCATTTACTGTTATGTACATAATTAGTTACATTCAGATAAATGCAATTTTCCACAAGGCTAATACGGCGCCTGGGGAATGATATCACTTGTTTATTATGTCATTACTTAGTAATGTGGTCTATTGGTATATGATATTCATGTACCGATTGGCAAGAACTTAGACTTAAGATAAAATTTGAACTTTTATAATAATAATAATAATAATATATTTACTACAAGTACGTACATGTGCAAGGTACACAGGCCTAGCTGACATCAATGACATAGTACTACAAAGCCCTTTGTTATGCTGAGCATTTCGGGCAAATTAGGTCAGTTTTGTCCCAGGATGCGACCCACACCAGTCCACTAACACCCAGGTATCCATTTTACTGATGAGTGAACATAGACAACCGGTGTAAGGAAACACGTCCGATGTTTTTACCCCTTCGCCGGGAATCGAACCCGGAAACTCACCGTGTGAAGCGAGAAATTTTGCAACCAGGTCATATAGATCGGTTAATAACAATTTTTATACGTACAAACCAATGGCTGAAACAAATAAACCTTTAGTAATTATAGCTGATTATAAGCTGTACGCCTTCTTGATTAAAGATGTTATATACAGTAAATGTAAAAATAAATTTAACTTGACCCCTTACGAGGGGTATGCAAAAATTTGTTTTCGTTTGCTTAAGGATTATATACAAAATTTTAATAATTTTTTTTATTATTTCAATGTCTTTATGATTTAAATAAAGTTTATTGAAATAATTTATGTAAATATTTTTTCAATGTAAATTTATTTTAAAAACTGAAAAGTTACGATGTTTAGTACACTTAGCTTTTAAATTTTAGTTAATAATAATATAATACCTTTATGGACATTTTTATATTATAGAAGATATATTTTTATTGTTTTAAAATTTAAAATAGTTAACCATTAATTTAAACAAAATACAGTTTCCTAATTCAATTACGATTCAAAATTATGTACAATATTCTTGGAACTGTATGTGATAGTTTGTCAGAATGAAAACTTACCAAATGCATATGTAAAATTAATTTTTTTCATATAAACAACTCTGTGAGACCAATAACGTGAGACGAGCTATTTTAACATGAAGTTATTAAATAAAGAAAATAAAAACTTAATATATTTTCACCGCAGTTAATTCAGGGCTGTGAAGTCGGCACATAAAACCTTCCATTCTGACTCTGACTCATTTATTTATGGCACTTCCTACTCTGACTCCTTTATTTATGGCACTTCCGACTCCGACTCCTTTATTTATGGCACTTCCTACTCTGGTTTCTTTATTTATGGCACTTCCGACTCTGACTCCTTTATTTATGGCACTTCCTACTCTGACTCCTTTATTTATGGCACTTCCTACTCTGGCTTCTTTATTTATGGCACTTCCTACTCTGACTCCTTTATTTATGGCACTTCCTACTCTGACTCCTTTATTTATGGCACTTCCTACTCTGTCTTCTTTATTTATGGCACTTCCTACTCTGGCTTCTTTATTTATGGCACTTCCTACTCTGACTCCTTTATTTATGGCACTTCCTACTCTGACTCCTTTATTTATGGCACTTCCTACTCTGGCTTCTTTATTTATGGCACTTCCGACTCTGACTCCTTTATTTATGGCACTTCCTACTCTGGCTCCTTTATTTATGGCACTTCCTACTCTGGCTTCTTTATTTATGGCACTTTCTACTCTGACTCCTTTATTTATGGCACTTCCTACTCTGACTCCTTTATTTATGGCACTTCCTACTCTGACTCCTTTATTTATGGCACTTCAGACTCTGACTCCTTTATTTATGGCACTTCCTACTCTGACTCCTTTATTTATGGCACTTCCTATCTGGCTTCTTTATTTATGGCACTTCCGACTCCGACTCCTTTATTTATGGGACTTCCTACTCTGACTCCTTTATTTATGGCACTTCCTACTCTGGCTTCTTTATTTATGGCACTTCAGACTCCGACTCCTTTATTTATGGCACTTCCTACTCTGACTCCTTTATTTATGGCACTTCCTACTCTGACTTCTTTATTTATGGCACTTCCTACTCTGGCTTCTTTATTTATGGCACTTCCTACTTTGGTTTCTTTATTTATGGCACTTCCTACTCTGACTCCTTTATTTATGGCACTTCCTACTCTGGTTTCTTTATTTATGGCACTTCCTACTCTGACTCCTTTATTTATGGCACTTCCTACTCTGACTCCTTTATTTATGGCACTTCCTACTCTGACTCCTTTATTTATGGCACTTCAGACTCCAACTCCTTTATTTATGGCACTTCCTACTCTGACTCCTTTATTTATGGCGCTTCCTACTCTGACTTCTTTATTTATGGCACTTCCTACTCTGACTCCTTTATTTATGGCACTTCCTACTCTGTCTTCTTTATTTGTGGCACTTCCTACTCTGACTCCTTTATTTATGGCACTTCCTACTCTGGCTCCTTTATTTATGGCACTTCCTACTCTGACTCCTTTATTTATGGCACTTCCTACTCTGATTTCTTTATTTATGGCACTTCTGACTCCGACTCCTTTATTTATGGCACTTCCTACTCTGACTCCTTTATTTATGGCACTTCCGACTCCAACTCCTTTATTTATGGCACTTCCTACTCTGACTTCTTTATTTATGCCACTTCCTACTCTGACTCCTTTATTTATGGCACTTCCTACTCTGACTCCTTTATTTATGGCACTTCCTACTCTGACACCTTTATTTATGGCACTTCCTACTCTGACTTCTTTATTTATGGCACTTCCTACTCTGGCTTCTTTATTTATGGCACTTCCTACTCTGACTCCTTTATTTATGGCACTTCCTACTCTTACTCCTTTATTTATGGCACTTCCTACTCTGGCTCCTTTATTTATGGCACTTCCTACTCTGACTCCTTTATTTATGGCACTTCCTACTCTGACTTCTTTATTTATGGCACTTCCTACTCTGTCTTCTTTATTTATGGCACTTCCTACTCTGACTTCTTTATTTATGGCACTTCCTACTCTGACTCCTTTATTTATGGCACTTCCTACTCTGACTCCTTTATTTATGGCACTTCCTACTCTGACTCCTTTATTTATGGCACTTCCGACTCCTTTATTTATGGCACTTCCTACTCTGACTCCTTTATTTATGGCACTTCCTACTCTGACTCCTTTATTTATAGCACTTCCTACTCTGACTCCTTTATTTATGGCACTTCCTACTCTGACTCCTTTATTTATGACACTTCCTACTCTGTCTTCTTTATTTGTGGCACTTCCTACTCTGACTCCTTTATTTATGGCACTTCCGACTCCTTTATTTATGGCACTTCCTACTCTGTCTCCTTTATTTATGGCACTTCCTACTCTGACTCCTTTATTTATGGCACTTCCTACTCTGATTTTTTTATTTATGGCACTTCCTACTCTGACTCCTTTATTTATGGCACTTCCTACTCTGACTCCTTTATTTATGGCACTTCCGACTCCTTTATTTATGGCACTTCCTACTCTGACTCCTTTATTTATGGCACTTCCTACTCTGACTCCTTTATTTATGGCATTTCCTACTCTGACTTCTTTATTTATGGCACTTCCGACTCCAGCACCTTTATTTATGGCACTTCCTACTCTGACTTCTTTATTTATGGCACTTCCTACTCTGTCTTCTTTATTTATGGCACTTCCTACTCTGACTCCTTTATTTATGGCACTTCCTACTCTGACTCCTTTATTTATGGCACTTCCTACTCTGACTTCTTTATTTATGGCACTTCCTACTCTGACTCCTTTATTTATGGCACTTCTGACTCCTTTATTTTTGGCACCTCCTACTCTGACTCCTTTATTTATGGAACTTCCTACTCTGACTCCTTTATTTATAGCACTTCCTACTCTGACTCCTTTATTTATGGCACTTCCTACTCTGACTCCTTTATTTATGGCACTTCCTACTCTGTCTTCTTTATTTGTGGCACTTCCTACTCTGACTCCTTTATTTATGGCACTTCCGACTCCTTTATTTATGGCACTTCCTACTCTGGCTCCTTTATTTATGGCACTTCCTACTCTGACTCCTTTATTTATGGCACTTCCGACTCCTTTATTTATGGCACTTCCTACTCTGACTCCTTTATTTATGGCACTTCCTACTCTGACCCCTTTATTTATGGCACTTCCGACTCCGACTCCTTTATTTATGGCACTTCCTACTCTGACTTCTTTATTTATGGCACTTCCTACTCTGACTCCTTTATTTATGGCACTTCCTACTCTGACTCCTTTATTTATGGCACTTCCTACTCTGACACCTTTATTTATGGCACTTCCTACTCTGACTTCTTTATTTATGGCACTTCCTACTCTGGCTTCTTTATTTATGGCACTTCCTACTCTGACACCTTTATTTATGGCACTTCCTACTCTGATTCCTTTATTTATGGCACTTCCTACTCTGACTTCTTTATTTATGGCACTTCCTACTCTGACTTCTTTATTTATGGCACTTCCTACCCTTACTCCTTTATTTATGGTACTTCCTACTCTGACTCCTTTATTTATGGCACTTCCTACTCTGACTTCTTTATTTATGGCACTTCCTACTCTGACTCCTTTATTTATGGCACTTTCGACTCCTTTATTTATGGCACTTCCTACTCTGGCTCCTTTATTTATGGCACTTCCTACTCTGACTCCTTTATTTATGGCACTTCCTACTCTGGCTCCTTTATTTATGGCACTTCCTACACTGACTCCTTTATTTATGGCACTTCCTACTCTGACTTCTTTATTTACGGCACTTCCTACTCTGACTATTTATGGCACTTCCTACTCTGACTCCTTTATTTATGGCACTTCCTACTCTGACTCCTTTATTTATGGCACTTCCTACTCTGACACCTTTATTTATGGCACTTCCTACTCTGACTCCTTTATTTATGGCACTTCCTACTCTGACTTCTTTATTTATGGCACTTCCGACTCCGACTCCTTTATTTATGGCACTTCCTACTCTGACTCCTTTATTTATGGCACTTCCTACTCTGACTTCTTTATTTATGGCACTTCCGACTCCGACTCCTTTATTTATGGCACATCCTACTCTGACTCCTTTATTTATATATCGATATAGGGAATAAATTATAAATATACTGATTATATATTTGCTATATGTACTGCAAGTATGTAATATAGAAGTTCAGTAACCTGTTAAAACTGCCTCTAAATGCTATAGCTAAGTCATTCTGGCCTTTTTATTGAAGAAATTACAAGCTTTCTGTAACCTTATAGTCAGAGGAAAAAACTTGAAAAATGGAAACAATGATGTTATATTTTTATAAAGAGACTATCAGGTATAGAAACTATGTAAGAAAATCTGTGCTAGAAACATCTTTCTCTACTAGTTCGCTCAAAAATCTGAAGTACATCTTTTATTACTAAAAAGAATTCAATGTTAAAACCACAAAAAGTAAAAATCAACTGAACACCTAAAACAACTTAATAAATGACCATTTTAAAAGAAATAAACTCAATTAGGTACATAACCCTTCTCTTTTTTTAAATTATATTATATACAATTTATATGCATGTCCATCCGTCGTTTCCATTCATCTATCTTCTCTTCCGTTCATATAATTTCTCCCTCCCTTTATCTACCCTTCCATCAACCTACTTTCCCATGTACCTACCGTCAACATCTACTTATCTACCTCCTTCCATATGCCTGTCTTCGCTCTCATCTACCTATCTTCTCTATCCACTTTATTCATGTGCTTATATTATCTACCTATATTCGTCCTTCATCTACAGACTTTCTCCTTTCATTTGTCTATAAATCAATTAATTTTCTTCCTCCATTTACGATCCTTCTCCCATCTTCAACCTACATTCTCACTCCATCTAGATACCATATCCGTCCATCTATTTGCCTTATCCCGTCGAAATTCCTAAAAGATAAGATAAGATAAGATTTCGTTCGGATTTTTAACCCCGGAGGGTTAGCCACCCAGGATAACCCAAGAAAGTCAGTGCGTCATCGAGGACTGTCTAACTTATTTCCATTGGGGTCCTTAATCTTGTCCCCCAGGATGCGACCCACACCAGTCGACTAACACCCAGGTACCTATTTGCTGCTAGGTGAACAGGACAACAGGTGTAAGGAAACGTGTCGAATGTTTCCACCCGCCGGGAATCGAACCCGGGCCCTCCGTGTGTGAAGCGGGAGCTTTAGCCACCAGGCCACCGGGCCCTGATGGTGCCTCTGAATTGCCAATCCCCATTGCTCACATATTAAATTTGTCTATCATCACTAATACCGTACCAGAGGGGTTCAAGGAAGCCAGAGTTACTCCTATCTTCAAGAAAAATAGTAGCTTTGATGTAAGCAACTATAGGCCTGTTAGTATACTCAGTGTAATATCCAAAATTCTAGAGAGGGCGGTGTACTCTCAAGTAGTTAAGTATCTTAATGACAACAACATTCTTCATAGTTACCAATCAGGGTTTAAGAGATCTTACTCAACCGACACCTCCCTAATTAATCTGATGGATTACCTGAGAACTGAAATGTCGATACGAAATCTCATAGGAATGGTAACCTTAAACTTACACAACTCCTTCGATACTGTCAACCACAATATATTATGTAAGAAACTTCAAGATATTGGCATAGGTTCCATAGGCTGGTTTAAGTCTTATCTTAGCAATAGGAAACAAATTGTCAAAATCAAAAAACTGAATCAAAACTCCTGCCGATAGCACGCGGAGTTCCCTTATTATTTCTATGATATGTAAACGACATGCCCATCAGTGTCATGTGCAAACTCCTACTGTATGCGGATGGCAGTGCTCTGTTAGTGTCAGGTAAAGACCCACAAGATATGTAATGTAATAACACTAGAACTGGAGTCCTGCAGCAAATGTTTAGTAGACAACAAATATCGTTACGCCTCGGGAAAACTGAAGCCATTTTCTTTGGCACGAAACATAAACTGAGAAGGGCAAATAATTTTAATGTCCGATGTAATGGGGAACCCATCACTTCAGTTTCCTCAGTAAGATATCTGGGAATTCCCTTTGACCCATGCATGTCAGGAGTACTGATAGGGAACAGTGTAGTAAAAAAAGCGAATGCCAGACTGAAGTTCCTCTATAGACAAGCACAGTGTCCACCCACTGAGGCTCGCAGGACTCTATGTCGAGCCCTTATACAATGTCATATGGACTACGCTTGCTCTTCGTGGTACTCCGCCTAGACAAAAAAGAAAAAAAGAAAGACTGCAAATCACCCAAACAAAATGGTAAGATTCATCCTGGACCTGGGTCCAAGACAACATGTAAGCCAGGATGAATTACAATTGAATATGCTGAATGTTGAAGACAGAGTAAAACAAATGAAGTTAAATCAGGTTTATAAAATTGCTCACAAAGTGTCAATAATATCTTGCTGCTAATTTTGTTAAGGCTGGGAACCAAAGCAATCATAGTACTAGGGAGAGAAAGCACAACTCTGCAGTACCCACAGACAATGGCCTGGCTTCAAACACCTTTTATTGTACAGCAATAGAGGATTGGAACAGACTGCCCGCACATGTCAAAGTCAGTCATAGCATGAACCAGTTCAAGAAGAGTGCCAAAAGATGCCTGATGAATGTAACGACAGAAAGGGAGGAGAATGATTTTTTATTTTTTTAGCTAACACACATGTAAATATAAATAACTCAATTTACCTTATTCCTAGTATATCTCCTTTATAATATAATAAAATATTATCTCCTTTATAGTATAATAATACTCTAATTAAAAGGACCCCAATGGAAATAAGTCACTTTGACTTTTTTGGATTATCCCAGGTTCTTTACACATATGTTGCTATGTATGATAATCTGTGTAACTGTATTTGTGTACACCTTAAAAAACTTACTAACTAATCCCTGCATCTACCTGCCTTATCCTGTTATATACCTACCTATTCTTCTGTCTAACTACCTTCTTCATCTTCCCAACGTCCATCTATTTACTTTATCTTACCATCTGCCTTCCTTATACCCAGCTACTTATCCTTCCCCTCCATCTACCTACCCTCTCTGTGAAAATTTATTAAGACCAAAAATTCCACCGTCGGGATTCGTTTGCAAATATAACTAGATGCGTAGTCTTAGGAATCCTTAATACATCCTTCCATTCATTAGTGTATAAATCGTAAGATTAATATACTAATTGATAGATTTACGTTTTAAGAATTAATTAGGTAAGGTTAAATTGTTAGTAAATAATATTAGAATTAAATAATGTAGCCTTAAGCCATAATATTAGGTTGTATTAGGTAATGAGATTAGAGATATATTAATAACTAGTAACACTTCCTTGAACTGAGGAGAGGATTCAACTTGCTGAAGGTAGAATCGTCCTTCTGGAAAAGGCAGCATGGTGTCAAGATCTTTAGGAGCTACCAGTTCAGTGACCAAAATACCACCTGGAGATCGTCTAAGAGGCTTCCATTCGTCTCTTCCCCCCCCCCCCATCCCTTAGTGAGATAATACTCAGTATGTATTTCTCTTATTATTTTGTTGGCCAACGGTATTCGGGAAAATGTGAGAATTTGAGCTTTGGGTTACGATGCGGACAAACGTCCAACACACAGTTTAACAGCGGCTAAGATTGTTGAATAACTGCCCTTTGAATACAGACCAGAAGACAGCAGTTCCTCACGCATCAATGTTAGTTAGAGAAGCCTCCAAAGATTTCAGGGACCTCCAAGGTGCTGTGGGAGTTGCTAATAATATTTAGCTATTTGTAGAAATCAGTCTCGTGCATTTGGCGTCTTCAAGTAAGAGGGAGGTCATAGAAATCTAGATTGCTTGGGTAGAATCAGGCAAAGCTCTAGCTTCACACGCGGAGGGCCCGGGTTCGATTCCCGGCGGGGTGGAAACATTTCGACGCGTTTTCTTATACCTGTTGTCCTGTTCACCTGGCAGCAAATAGGTACCTAGGTGTTAGTAGACTGGTGTGGGTAGCATCCTGGGGGACAAGATTGAGGACCCCAGTGGAAATAAGGCAGATAGTCCTCGATGACGCACTGACTTTCTTGGGTTACCGTGGGTGGTTAACCCTCCAGGGTTAAAAATCCGAACGAAATCTTATCTTATCTTAGCACAGTCTCCACAGCTAAGTAAGTCAGTTCTAGTTTGTGCATGCAGATAGGAATTTCCAGCATATTTCAGTATTCTAAAAAGACGTGTACCTTTAAGGGTCACTTGAGAGAACAGGACTCTAGAAGTCTTGTGATGTCTGTGTCAGCTGCGACTGCCAGAGTGGGCATCTCACAAGTTCCCACACTCCCTCCATCTACCTGTTTTATCTCTCCATCTGCCTACTTTCTCCCTCCATCTATACATCCTCCGCCTTTTTCAACCACGTCACTTGCAAAGCGACTTCTGTATTTCATCACCATTCTTAATCATTATTATCTTCTTGCGATAATGAGAGAGAGAGCTCACCAGAGAGCCACCTACTGCTCCTTTAGTCTTAACTCTGCTGGTGCTTGTAACAGTGTGACCTGGTGCTTGTAGCAGTATGACCTGCTGGTGTTTCTAGCAGTGTGACCTGATGGTGCTTGTAGCAGTGTGACCTGCTGGTGCTTGTAGCTGTGTGACCTGCTGGTGCTTGCAACACTGTGACCTGGTGCTTGTAGCAGTATGACCTACTGCGTGCTTCTAGCAGTGTGACCTGCTGGTTCTTTTAACAGTGATCTGGTACTTGTAGCATTATGACCTGCTGGTGTTTCTAGCAGTGTGACCTGCTGGTGCTTGTAGCAGAGTGACCTGCTGGTGTTTATAGCAGTGTGATCTGCTGGGGCTTGTAGCAGTAACCTGCTAGTGCTTATAGCAGTGTGACCTGCTCGCGCTTGTAGCACTGTGACCTGCTGGTGCTTGTAGCAGTGTGATCTACTGGTGCTTGTAGCACTGGACCTGCTGCTGGTGCTTGTGACCTGCTTCTGGTGCTTGTAACAGTGTGACCTACTGCTGGTGCTTGTAACAGTGTGACCTGCTGCTGGTGGGTGTGACCTGATGCTGGTGCCTGTAACAGTGTGACCTGCTGCTGGAGCTTGTAACACTATGATTTGCTTGTGCTTGTAACAGTGTGACCTGCTGTGCTTGTAGTTGTGTGACCTTCTGGTGCTTGTAGCAATGTGATCTGCTGTGCTTGTAGCAGTGTGACCTGCTATGCTTGTAGCAGTGTGATCTACTGGTGCTTGTAGCAATGGACCTGCTGCTGGTGCTTGTGTGACCGGCTTCTGGTGCTTGTAACAGTGTGACCTACTGCTGGTGCTTGTAACAGTGTGACCTGGTGCTTGTAACAGTGTGACCTGCTGCTGGTGAGTGTGACCTGATGCTGGTGCCTGTAACAATGTGACCTGCTGCTGGTGCTTGTAACACTGTGACTTGCTGCTTGTGCTTGTAACAGTGTGACCTGCTGCTTGTCCTTGTGTGACACGCTGCTGGTACATGTAGAACTGTGATCTGCTAGTGATTGTAGTAGTGTGACTTGCTGCTGGTGCTTGTAGAAGTGCGACCTGCTGCTGGTGCTTGTAGCAATGCGACCTGCTGCTGGTGCTTGTAGGTGTGACCTGTTTCTGATGCTTGTAACAGTGTGACCTACTGCTGGTGCTTGTAACAATGTGACGTGCTGCTGGTGCTTGTAACAGTGTGACCTGCTGCTAGTGCTTGTAAGTGTAATCTCTTTCCCGTGCTTGTAACAGTGAGACCTGCACGTGCTTGTATCTGTGACCTGCTGGTGCTTGTAACAGTGTGACGCGTGACCTGTTGCTAGTGCTTGTAAGTGTGACCTGCTGGTACTTGTAACAATATGATTTGCTGCTAGTGCTTGCATGACCTGTTGGTGCTTGTAACAGTGTGGCCTGGTGCTTGTAAGTGTGATCTGCTGCTGGTGTTTGTAACAGCCTTGACGCCGGTGAAGGGCTCTTGATCCAGGAAACTGGAGCTGCCCTCCGCTTTGATCAAACCTGATTGCTTCCTATTCTCAATTATCTAGGTGATCTGTGATCCCTACGGGTTTAGCGCTTATATAAGAACATAAGAATGGAGGAACACTGGCCCATACTAGGCACGTCTTTTCGCACCCAAACCAACTAACAAAGGTGTATGCCCAACCCCCTTTTCGATGCTATCCAAGGAATAATCTTCGATCACTCTGCTAACTTATGTGCAAGTCCCATCACATCCAACCCTCTCACTCATGTATTTATCTAACCTATATCTGAAGTACAACCAAATGTTTTGGCTTCAATAACCCATAAATAATAACATATTAATGACTGTAACTACAATCAGTTGTTGGGTCTGTTATGAGAGAGACAGTGCACAACCTTCACAGTGGTGAGGCCAACATATTTTGGACAAGGGCGCTTATTTACAAGACATTTCATCCCGAGTTTCTTCTTCAGTCCTAATAGAGACAGGTATCCAGCAACCTGCCACCAAAGTAACATCTAACGTAACCCTGACAATAAGAGGCAGTTAATATGTCTTTTTGATCTCCGTCACTGATTTGGAAAGAAGCAAACTAACTGATAACACAATCACCAGTGTGATAAGATGTGGGCGAAATGGAGAAACAGGAAAATACGGTAATGCCTCCTGACGAGTCTTTATCAGCTGATGAATCAACGTCTGGTGTACCAGTGCTGGGTATCATAAATTATGGTACAAACCTTGCTAATTGATACCGACAAATTGGTTTAGAAAGACACGTGAGTAAACGCTAGGACATATTTATTAGAAAACGTTTCGGTCCTAGGACCTTGATCACTTATCAAGGTCTCGGAACTGAATTATTATGATCATGGGGGACCGCTAAACCCGTAGGGATTATAAAGCTCCTGTGGGGGAGGGGGATGGAAGGCATTCAGGGTCAATTCAGGAAACTGGAGCACAGATCCAATTCCCTAGATCAAGAGCCCCTCACCAGCGTCAAGGCACCTCCCTTGAGGGGCCCGGGAATGAAACTTTTTCTAATGTCTTAGTGTTTGCTCACGTCTTTCTAAACCAATCAGAAATTAAACAACTGCTGGCGACCCGGTGCAACATACGTGTAGAAACACACAACAACGATTTTATTTAATTATCTAAGGTTAAATCTACAGAGTGTGTGTGCTCACCTGCAGGGGTCGAGGACAGCTCCTGGCCCCCGCCTCTTCACTGGTCGCAACTAAGCCCTCTCCCAGCTCCATGAGCTTTATCAAACCTCGTCTTAAAGCAATGTATAGTACCTGCCTCCACTACGTTACTTTTCAGACTGTTCCTCTTCCTGACAACTCTGTGACTGAAGAAATACTTCCTAACATCCCTTTGACTCGTCTGAGTCTTCAATTTCCAATTGTGACCCTTTGTTTATGTGTCCCATCTCTGGAACAACCTGTCTTTATCTATCTTGTCAATTCCTCTCAGTATTTTATAGGTCGTTATGTCATCCCTAACCCTCCTGTCCTCCAGTCTCGTCAGGCCGATTTCCCTTAAACTTTCTTCGTAGGACATTCTTCTTAGCTCCGGAACTAGTCTTGTTGCAAACCTTTGCACTTCCTCTAATTTCTTGACGTGCTTGACCAGGTGTGAGATCCAAACTGGAACTGCATACACCAATATGGGCCTGACGTACACGGTGTACAGAGTCTTGAACAGTTCCTTACTGAGGTGTCGGAATGCTATTCTTAGGTTTGTCAAGTGCCCATATGCTGCAGCAGATTAGCGCCTGGTAATGTTATCTGGTTGATGTGCGCCTCAGGAGATATGCTCGGTATTATACTCACCTCAAGAGCCTTTTCCTTGATTGAGGTTTGGAGTATTTGGCCACCTAGGCTATACTCTGTCTGCGGTCTTCCTTGCCCTTCCCCGATCTTCATGACTTTGCATTTGTTGGGGTTAAATTCCAGAAGCCAGTTGCTGGACCAGGCTTTGTAGCCTGCCCAGGTCCCTTCGTAGCCCTGCCTGATCCTCATCCGACTTAATTCACCTCATTAACTTCACATCATCTGCAAACGGGGACACTTCTGAGTCTATCCTTTCCGTCACGTCATTCACATATACCAAAAACAGCACTGGTCTTAGGATTGACCCTGTGGAACCCGCTCGTCACAGGCGCCCACTCTGACACCTCGTCACGTACCACGACTTCTTGTTGTCTCCCTGTCAACTATTCTCTGGTCCATTGCAGTTCCTATCCTGTTATGCATGCCTGATCCTCTAGCATTTGCACTGCTCTCTTGTAAGGAATTGTGCTGAAGGCCTTCTTGCAGTCCAAGAAAATGCAATCTACCCACCCCTCTCTCTCATGTCTTACTTCCGTTACCTTGTCATAAAACTCCAGTAGGTTTGTGACACAGGATTTGCCTTCCTTGAAACTGTGTTAGTTATCATTTATAAGCTTGTTCCTTTCTAGGTGCTCCACCACTCTCCTGATAAACTTCTCCATGACTTTGCATACTATACACATGCTCGTGGACACACACACATGTTACTGGCTACGTTTTCCACCCCATGTACAAGGTATAGCTGGAGTATACCTGGAGGGTGTTTCGGGGATCAGTGATCCCTGGCCCGGTCCATGACCAGGTTTACGGTGGATCAGGGCCTCATCAATCAGGCTGTTACTGCCAGCCGCACGCAAACCGACGTATGAGCCACAGCCCGGCTGGACTAGCATTGACTTTAGGTGCCTGTCCAGCTCCCTCTTGTAGACAGCTAGGGCTCTATTGGTAATCCCCCTTATGTATGCTTGGAGGCAGTTGACCAATCTTAGGCCCCTAACACTTACTGTGTTGTCTCTTAGTGTACTCATGACACCCCTGCTTTTCATTGGGGGAATGTTGCACCGACTGCCGAAGTCTTCTGCTTTTGTAGGGAGTGATTTCCGTGTGCAGATTTGCGACCAGTCCCCTAGGATTTTCCAAGTGTATATTATGATGCAGCTTTCTCGTCTGCTTTCCAAGGAGTACAGGCCAAGGGACTTCAGCCGTTCCCAGTAATTTAGGTGCTTTATTGTACTTATACGTGCGGTGTTAGGGTTATATCAGAAATTCTGAAATTAAACAAATTTTAGTCTCGGTCATTTAGACTGTCGATCCACAAGGCTCCCAGAATATGTTGCTAACACATAGTAACAATACTAATACTCTTGTTACTAAAACTTCTGTACTTACTGTTTCTGCAGCTGCTGTTAGCTAATCATGTCGAAGGAGGTGGACGAGACGTTGTACTCCCGTCAGTTGTATGTGTTGGGTCACCAGGCCATGCAAAAGATGTCCACCTCAGACGTTCTTGTGTGTGGACTCGGAGGTCTGGGAGTAGAGGTAAGTTAATGCACAAATGACATTTCTAATAAACGTTGGCCTGTTAACATAAATGTCAATAAGGTTTTATTTAAATAGCTGCAGCCCAGTGAATGTGTTGCTATATACTGACAGGTAGTTGTTTGATATACGGTTAAGGTTTCTACAGGGATTCCCTTCAAGGGCACCTGGATGATATATAATAACGACAAGTTGACGAATAAAATACATGTTCAACACCGGGTAATTTTGTTATTGCTGTGTAAATGGTTTAGAAAACCGACAAGTTGAAGAATGAGACACTTGTGCAACATCTGGGAATCTTCAGCGAGGAAACGTTTCACCAGCCAGTGACTGCTTCAGTCCAGTACAACTTGAGGTAATCAGTTCCTCAGTCAGATGTTGTACAAATGTCTCATTGCTCCTCCATTATTTATTAATGTTATGGTAATAAAGATACCCAGTGTTGCACATGTGAATAGCTCTTGATCCAAGGAACTGGAGCTGCCTTCAATTCTTGGATGAGACATGGTTGCCTCCCGTTTTCCCAGCGCCTCTTCATAAGTGTAATATACCTCTACAGGAGCTGAGCTAAGACTTCCTGCAGTTATTTTCCTTGCTAAGACACTATATATAACATATTAATTACGCATCATTAATTAAACATCGTTAACATAACCAGTAAAAGATCATTAGATAAATATAATAAATACATTAATTAAAGGTAATCAATTAAACATTATTAAATAAATGGTATTATCACTAATTATACATCATTAATTTATATTGCACGGATACCTTTTACCATATACAGATCATTAATAATTTTAATTTTCAAAGGGGTGAATGGGTAAGCCAGTGGAAGGCCTCGGTCAGACGACCAAAAGCTCCAGTGCCGGATCATCATATGACTAAGACCCGAGTCGGGAAACACTTGTCCTGCTACCTGATGAATCTTACCTAACAATCTTTTTTAAATCCTACATAATTGCGACCCGCGTCAGGAGGCTTGTTCTGTCTCTTGACAAATATTATGACAACAACCTTTTACCAGCGTTAGAATATTTCTGGAGGTGTCTGACAAATTGACATTTTGCCTGAGTCATGATTACCTTTGTAACTTGCCATGACTGTGACCAGATCTACCTGGAGTTCATTACCTTTGTAACTATTTCAGCTATCATAACTTTGGGGTCCAGTCCCTGGACTCATTACGTACCTCTGTAATCTTTGACTACCACCCACAGGATGGTTATGGGGTGCATAATAAACATATTAAACTGAACTCATTACCTCCAGCAAGACTTAGGCTTCTAATACGTTGTTGCTATGTCCTGCCTCAGCTTGAGCCTCGAACACATTTCTGCTATATCCTCCCTCTTCTCAATTAAATACTGGCGCAGGAAATAGAAATACATCTTTTTGAGTCCATTGGTCCCTCTGTCCACATATTAATATACCTGCATTCATAGCCTATGTTACATTAAAAAATGTTTTAATTTTCGATAAAATTCACCTAACTATATGAATAAATTCGTTATTTCTCTGAACTCAGGCATTACTGCTGTACTTAGTTTAGTCAGCAGTATCCTATGTATATAAGCTTTATTAAGCTCGAAGTTACACAGGAATATATACACCATGAGGTGTATGTCTGCGTAAATTCACAAAGTTCACTCTAATCCGTACTTTGGGGATTCAAATATTCTTGACAGGCGATGAAATAGTTGTGTGCAGCCTCAGTGCTTTTGTGAGTAGTCGATAGGCTCTACACTCAACCAACCAGGGATACACATTACAAGGTATATATTCCGAGGAGAGTATTGCTCTCCATGCATGTGTTGAGAGAAACGGTACATATGTACTGAGGAGTATATCTCTCTAGCTTACTAGTCTCTCCAGGTAGACCGGTTTGTATTTATATCCTTTTATCATTGCTACTCTCGCAACCTTCTCCATTCAAAGAGGGTGGTGACGCTGGAAAAGGGCTCATGATCCAAGGAAACCGGACTCACCCTCTCCTTCCATGGATCAAACCTCTCATTCCCTTGGCGGTGTATGATCCCTCCGGGTTTAATGCTTTCCAATGACAATAATAATAATATCTCTCATGCCCCACTTCTTCAAAAGATAGCGAAGAATATCATCTTGAGTGGAGTGAGATCTGTGACCCTTCACGACACTACCACTGTGACCTGGCGTGACCTGACCACCCAGTACTTCCTGCGTGCCTCTGACCTGACCAAAAATCGCGCCCTAGCTTGTTGCCTTCGCCTGGCTGAGCTTAACTCTTACGTGTCCGTCAGCGCCTCCGTCAGCGAGGTCACACAGGAGTTTCTTCAAGGCTACAGTGTTGTTGTGCTCACAGGTACGACACTGATACTGACTACCAGCGTTTTATTTATCTGAAATACTACGGTATAAGAATAATAGTAATAATTTCTTTATTATATTAAGAAGATGATGATGGTAATAATGAATAGAAACAAATCTTTATTTTTATTGAAGAGCTTTTAGCCCAGAAACTTCAAGGGTTTGAAGTGAAATAATTAGCTGAAACAATTTTGATAATGTAAAAATGTGTCCAGAACTACTATACCTAAAGTCCAATAAAAAATATAGCAGCAACGTTGTGAAACTGACTAGCAAAATAGATATTAAATTACTTTACACACACACACACACACACAGATATATATTTATATATATCTGTGTGTGTGTATATATACTTTATATCCACACACACACACACACACACACACACACATATATATATATATATATATATATATATATATATATATATATATATATATATATATATATATATATATATAGAGAGAGAGAGAGAGAGAGAGAGAGAGAGAGTGCACCTCACTCCGGGGACTTCCTCCAAACAGTTCCCATATCGGCAATGGGAACGCGACTCGACCCTAAGACCCTCCGTATTGCAGTGGCTCTGCGCCTTGCTGCCCCAATTCACACAGAATATATGTGTATTTGCGGCGAAGTGCAAGCAGACCAATACGGTCTACATGGTCTTAACTGTTCCAAAACCAAGGGCTGGCATGCAAGACACAGTGAGGTCAACGACATCATTAAGAGAACCCTTGCTACAGCTGGATGCCCTGTCGAGAGGGAGCCACGATCCCTTGCAGCAAACAATACCCACAACCCAGCAAACCGCCCCGACGGGATCACCATCTATCCTTGGAAGAATGGCAAGCTCTTAGCATGGGACTATACCTGTGTGTCCACACTGGCTGACACCTATATCCATCACAGTGTGGGGTGACAGGGAGGAGCTGCTGACCACAGGGAGGAGTACAAGATCAGCAAGTACAGGGACATTAGCCAAAAGTATCAATTTGTCCCAGTGGGATCAGAGACCTTGGGATCATGGGGAAAAAATGCCACACGTTTCCTTAAAGAATTGGGTTCCAGACTCATCGACACCACCAGGGACCCAAGGGCAGCCACTTTCATGTTCCAGCGCCTCAGCGTCGCCATCCAGAGGGGAAATGCTTGCTGCATACTTGGCTCACGTCCAGCCTCGGAGGAGTTGGAGGAAATTCATGATCTTTGATACATTGTGCCATTGTATTCATGTTTATGTTTTTTTCTGTAAATGTATTTTGTTTATTAATAACTGTTCACATAGAATAAAAAATATATAGGGGGTGGTAGGAGAAGAAAATATTCAAACAGCTCCGGGGAGAACCTTGAGTTTTCCCTGAGGTACGTTTATTGTCTTCTCTGAGGATGAGGGTCCCCATTCCAGCTATAGAGGTGGTACTTCCCTATATATATATATATATATATATATATATATATATATATATATATATATATATATATATATATATATATATATACCCCCTTGGGAGGGGGTAAAGGAGGTTTTGTGTGCGAGGGGCTTGGACTTCCAGCGAGCATGCGTGAGCGTGTTTGATAGGAGTGAATGGAGACAAATGGTTTTTAATACTTGACGTGCTGTTGGAGTGTGAGCAAAGTAACATTTATGAAGGGATTCAGGGAAACCGGCAGGCCGGACTTGAGTCCTGGAGATGGGAAGTACAGTGCCTTCACTCTGAAGGAGGGGTGTTAATGTTGCAGTTTAAAAACTGTAGTGTAAAGCACCCTTCTGGCAAGACAGTGATGGAGTGAATGATGGTGAAAGTTTTTCTTTTTCGGGCCACCCTGCCTTGGTGGGAATCGGCCAGTGTGATAATTATATATATATATATAAATATATATATATATAAATATATATATATATATATATATATATATATATATATATATATATATATATATATGAAACTCAAAGACAGGAGAATAGTTGATGTGTATACTTCGATCTCGGTTTGAAATCCTCAAAGTTTAGTCCTAGGAGGGGCGAAATGTTTGCATGTTTAACACTGCCTCAGTACACCTAGCAGTAAGTACACACCTAGTCGACTACTGAGCTACGTCCTGGGGAAGAATCACAGGACCCCAGTGGAATTATGCCACAGTGCTGTTTTTCTGGGCTAATTAGCCCTCTGAGGTTAATACCCTTGAAAGGGTGCGTTAATGTTGGCGAAGGGCTTTTGATCTAAGGAACTGGAGTTACTTTTCCCTTTCTCTAATTAAATCTGATTACCTCCCGGCGTTCCCTAGCGCTCTACGACGCCTACGTTTTAGTTCTCCCACACTAATACGATAATAATCCGGAGATAATATCCCAAATAAAGTCTTCATTTTTTTATTACTTATAGACACAGACCTGGAGGAGCAGGTGCGGGTGTCGCAGGAGTGCCGCAGGCTGGGTATCTCCTTCCTCAGCGCCGCCACCTACGGCGTCTTCGGCCAACTCTTTTGCGACTTCGGGAAGAGTTTTACGGCTGAGGATGTGGATGGCAGGGAACCCGCCTCTCTGCGTGTGGCTGACATCACCAGGGAGGTAGGTAGCCGGTGGAGCTGTTATTCATTTAATACAGCAACACCCGCATCGTGCTACCACTCTATTGTATGGGAACACAGCTCCAGTCCCTCACATCAAGAACCCCTCACCAACATCAAGGGGTCTCCTTCAAGGGGATATTACCATTTACTATAATCTATGGTATCTATTAGCGGTCTATATGTAATTAGCGATCTTACATCAAATCCAGTTGGTACACATCTTTCCAAGCTTAATTCATTCGCAGTGAGGAGCTGCTCATGGTTGCCCGTCTTGTAGTATAATACCCTTAAAGAGGTTGCTCTTGAACTAGCGAGTGGCTCATGATCCAGGGAAAGTGAAAGTAAGATGTAGATAACTAAAAGGTGGTAGTGTATACTCTAAGTCATTCTCTACAGGAAGAGGGCGTGGTGACCTGTATAGTGAACCAACGTCTGGGTCTACGGGATGGTGACCTCGTGACCTTCTCCAACATCAAGGGCATGACCCAGCTCAACCACTGCTCCCCTACCGAGGTTAAGGTCAGTGGAGACCCACATCTGTATTTCTATATTATAAAATTATAAATATAATTAAAATATTTATGTTACAGTTAATAATAATAATAATAATAATAATAATAATAATAATAATAATAATAATAACAATAATATGTTTATGGCATTGAGTATTTAAGTTGAGCAACTTGTGGAGAGAGTTTCTGAGTGTTCACAACACTGGTCAACAATAGCAATAGTTCGTTGCTTTGTGTTAGTTTTCTGCAGCGACCTTGTGCCTCATCAAGCCGGCATCACACCTACCATCTTATTTATTTGACCTGTGTTAATGGGCCCCATGAAGAAATATTTTCATACTGCTTAAGCACAATTTAATCATTAACTGCTTGTTGCCCAGTTATATGCACAGCTTAACGAATGCGTACAAACTAAATTCATATCTGCATAAGCAACTATTTACGATAGTTACCAAACTATGAACTTGTAAATAGTTCATTGCCACTGTTATCTGCTTAGCTATAAAAACACCGGGAGGCCTGGTCAAGGACTGGGCCGTGGGGGCGTTGACCCCCGAACACCCTCCAAGTGGACTCCAGTCACTGGACCTATTATGTACCTCACCACATACCCATCCTATTGCTCATAGGATGGATACGGGGTGCATAATAAAGCTAGTATACACTGTGTGGCACTGGTTATGCAAACGGTTGATTAAAACAGAGAGCTGATAATTCTGATGGGGAGGTCATTGAGAGTGAAGGTGGTGGTGTCTTGTTAGTAAGGAAATAGAAGTATATCCTGGCACGGATCAGTGTCACACTATGATCCGTTCAGTGATCAAGCAACTACTGGCATACCGTTGATGGGTGTACGTGATGAAGCAACCACTGATGTACCAATCTTATGTATCAGTGATTAAGGAACCAATGATGTACCCATGTTGGTATCAGTAATTAAGCAACCACTGGTGTATTGGTGCTAAGAAATCGCTAGGGGTATCAGTGGATAATAGTTATAATAGTATGAATAATAATGGCTGTATCACTATACATGTTAATTTCCTAAAAACATAGCATTAAGCCAACAAATTTACATATAGTTTATACATTTTAGCTGCTGTACGTTAATTGGCACAGGTATTGCAAATTATTAGATATTCAGACACTGATAAACATAAACATATTTTTTTCGCTTGTGCAGGTGCTCAATCCTTCAAGCTTCGCTATAGGCGACACAAGATCCTTCTCAGAATATGAAGGAGGAGGAGTTGTGACTCAGGTCAAGGTTCCTAAGACGTTTAATTTCAAGTCATTAGAGGAATCCCTTGCTGCACCTACGTTTGTTGTTGTGGACGAACTCAAGTCAGGGCGCTCACAGGTTCTTCACATTGCCTTCCAGGCACTACACCAATACGTGAAGAAGGCAGGAGCCCTTCCACGCCCATGGAATGATGAAGATGCAAATAAGTTCCTGGAGTGTTTTTACGATGTCAACAATACGAATCCAGCCAAGGTAGAGGACGTAAATGAAAACATTCTAAGGATTTTTTCCAAAGTGGCGTCCGGGACTCTAGCACCCATGAACTCCGTCATTGGAAGCATAGCTTCCCAAGAGGTGATAAAGGCGTGCTCGGGAAAGTTCACTCCAGTCTTCCAGTGGTTGTATTTCGACGCTGTGGAGTGCCTACCTGATGACCCATTGCAGTTTCCACCTAAAGATGTTTCCTCGCGAGACAACCGCTACGACGCTCAAGTGGCCGTCTTTGGTCGCCAACTCCAGGACAAACTCGGAGGCTTGAAGCTATTCGTTGTTGGTGCTGGAGCTATCGGGTGCGAACTACTAAAAAATTTGGCCATGATAGGCGTGAGTGTGGCTATGGGCGGCAACATCACACTCACAGACATGGACCACATCGAGAAGAGTAACCTCAATCGGCAGTTCCTCTTTAGGCCCTGGGACATCAAGAAATCCAAAGCTACAACAGCCGCAGCTGCAGTCATTGTGATGAATCCAGAGGTTAACATCACTCCACATCAAGTCCGTGTCGGTCCAGAAGCTGAAAATATCTACAGCCCTGAGTTTTATAAGAACTTGGACATTGTTGCTAACGCTCTGGACAATTTAGAAGCTCGCCAGTATATGGATCGCCGTTGCTGGTACTACCGGAAACCTATGCTGGAATCTGGGACGCTGGGCATCAAAGGCAGTGTGCAAGTGGTGCTTCCTCACCTCACAGACCGTTTTCCGGCTCATCTGAGCTCAAGGGACGGAGATATTCCTCTGTGTACACTAAGAAGCTTCCCGAATTGCATCGAGCACACACTCCAGTGGGCCAGAGATATGTTTGAGGGAGAGTTCTGTCATTCACCTGAGATAACCAGACAGTATCTGGAGGATAACGATTTTCTGAAGCGATCCAGTAAGCTGTCCGACTACGACTACCAAAGTATTCTAAGGAATTTAAAATCTTCGCTGGAAGATGATGCGCCACATAACTTCTCTGACTGTATAGCCTGGGCACGCAGGCACTGGGAGACCAATTTCCGCAATCAGATTGTACAGCTGCTGGAATACTTTCCACCAAACTACGTAACAAGCACTGGGAGTCATTTCTGGTCAGGATCCAAACGGTGCCCCCATCCACTAAAGTACGATGCCGAAAATCCTCTTCATTTGGATTATGTGGTATCGGCGGCAAATCTTAGGGCACAGGTGTATGGGATTCCTCAGGACAGGGATCGCCTACGTATTTCTCAATTAGCAGCGGCAGTTAAGATACCTGAATACCTTCCTCAAGTCAGAAGCGAACCCAATGATGAGGATGCCGAAGCCAGCATTGAGAGTGGTTTCTTCCAGAAGGTCTATATCTCCAGTCTTCAAGACGCTATAGCACCTAAGGAGCACTTCCAGCATCTCAAGATTACCCCGCTGACTTTCGAAAAAGATGACAACACCAATTTCCACATGGACTTTGTCGTGGCAGCGTCAAACCTGAGGGCGGAAAACTATGAGATTGATCCCGCGGACAAACACAAAAGCAAGAAGATTGCTGGAAAAATAGTCCCAGCAATTGCCACCTCCACGGCGCTAGTGGCAGGTCTGGTTTCACTGGAACTGCTCAAAGTCGCTCAGGGACATAAACACATCCGTTTCTATAGGAACATGTCCTTCAACATGGCCATTCCCTGCTTCGTCCTCTCTCAACCTGATCCTCCACCAGAGTACGAGGTAACATCCTATAAACACACCACTCAAGTTTTTTAATATAGCATGACATTATTTTTCCACATTTTTTTTCTACCGTCTTTGATTCGAGTTCTATTCGGATTCCTTCATTAATTTACAGTTCATTATATCACTATTATCTGTGTAATCCAGAGTAAAAATAAATGGGTTTCCGTATCCATCTTTGTAATAATAATAATAATAATAATAATAATAATAATAATAATAATAATAATAATAATAATAACATCTTTATTTCAACAAGTACATGTACAAGGTATACAGGCCTAGCTGTTATGCAGAGTATTTCGTGGAAATAAGGTCAGTTTTGTCCCAGGATGCGACCCACACCAGTCGACTAATTCCCAGGTACCCATTTTACTAATGGGGAACACAGACAACCTGTGTAAAGAAACACGCCCAATGTTTCTACTCTTGCCGGGAATCGAACCCGAACACCTCACCGTGTGAAGCGACAGCTTGAGCCACCACGCCACGGGGGACCTCTCCTTGGTGAAAATAACCTCTAAAATATAGAATCAGTTCCTGTAAATGGTGTTGTTCTTTTTTCCACACCAGCATCTTTATCATGTGAAGGAAACCTAGAAAAATTTCCATCCTGAATGTGGTTTATCCAAACTGGACATTTTTGGGTGAAAGCTGAAAGCTTTTTCTCTGGCAGTGATCGAATATATTCATCGCTGTTCCTTGGCTGGAACAGGAATTACAGGTATAAATAACAGAGAAAGGCACAATACCGTGACTGGAACAATACACAAATAACCCGCACATAGGAGAGAGGAGCTAAGACGACGTTTCGGTCCTACTTGGACCATTACAAAGTCACACTAACAAAAAGGAGAGAATGAAGGAGTATATATAAGCCAGCAAACAGGGATGGGACAAGAAAGGTAGTAGGAAAGGAGGAAGAGAGGTAGTGGTAGAGGTAGTGATAGTAGTAGTAGTAGTAGTAGTAGTAGTAGTAGTAGTAGTAGAGTCAAAGAGGAGCACTGCAAGGGAGCTAGGGGCCCACAAAGGATAGGAACAAGAACACAGAGGGGAAGAAATAATAATAAAGGACCAAATGCCCAGGGCAGAAGAAAGAAAACTCAAAGGAGGAAGAGAAAAGAGGAAAGGAAAAAAGGGAGAAGGGAAAAAAGAATCAGGTTAAGTCACGGGTGTTGTGAAGTTTGGAGCATTTTACAATGTAATGGGAAAGGAAGGCACCTACAGAGACAAAGCCAGGACTAAGATTCATACAAGGAAAGTTGTGAATAAGGGAGGATTCAACTAGACGGCGACCCTACTTCTAACTTTCACAGTCGCCGTCTGGTTGAATCCTCCCTTATACACAACTTTCCTTGTATGAATCTTAGTGCTGGCTTTGTCTCTGTAGATGCCTTCCTTTCCCATTACATTGTAAAATGCTCCAAACTTCAGAACACCCGTGACTTAACCTGATTCTTGTTTCCCTTCTCCCTTTTCTCCTTACTTCACAGAAGATAGCCTCAATATAGGCAGTAGGGATTTGTTACTCTGCATTACGTATGTACCTATTAGTATATTCTCAATCTTGTCCTCAGTATAATGGAGTGAAATGGACGACGTGGGAGAGGTTCGAGGTGGATGGGGACATGACAATTCAACAATTTCTTGACCTCTTCTGGACCAAGCACTCACTGACGGTCACCCTCGTGGCGCGCGGGAACCTCACCCTCTACTCCAACCTCTTCAACCAATCCGACAGGTCCAGGAGACTTGGCCAGACGTAAGAGTTTTGGGCTCTCTCCGGTGGTGGTGGTCGCTATTGGGGCTTGTTCATTTTTGTTGTTATTTTGCACATCACTTAAAGATTAGTAGTCCCTTTTCATTTCTTCTCAAGGAAAAGTTAACTAAGGTTTTATTTATTTTTTTGCATGTTAAGTTTCTTATTTTGCAACAAAAATAACCTAGAACCTTAAGTAAATTTTAGCAGTCTAACCTACAGAAGCTTAATTTTCGATTTTTGTTTTGCAAAGCAATAAAAAAAATTAGATTTGATTTAATAAAGGTGTGTGCATAATATTCATAATATTCATAATATTCATATGATGAGGCACACATGTATACATATATACAAGTATACAAGTACACATATAAACAAGTTGCATTTATGCATGACAGTGAATTGGTAGTAGGTACAGTTTAGCTATTGCCTTATTTTTGCACAGAACGTAAGTTGTTCGGGTTGCTGGGGCTGGTGGTGGGCTGATCTGGTGTCCTACAACGTGATATGAAAGAGGGCCTGATTAAACCTGTATAGATGAGTGCGGCGGGCTTTTGCTAAGTTTACCTTTTCGGTGATGTGTGATGTGGAATGGAGTAATCTGTCGATCTCGTGGCCTAAGATCTTATTCGGGTTTTTGACAGTGATAGGTGTACCTCTGATGGAGATACCTCCGTTGTTCTCAATTGTTGAGGCATAACATCCAATAGTGCTGATGAGCACCTTGTCCCAATTGGTTTTGATTCTCCATTTCTTCTTCCGGTTGGCTGTTCTTCGTAATTCCATGTTCATTTTTTTTCTATCACCTTCCGTGTTTTTTTTTTCAAGATGCAGGGGTGGATGATACTACATGGATAACATTGTCAGCAAATTGGATAATGATGGTGCCTGTGTATTCAGGCTGGGGAAGGTCATTGACATAAACGTTAAAGAGAATAGGGCTCAGGCACCCTGTGGCACTCTGACTGTTGTGAATAAGTCTGCCGTCTTGTAAATGAAGGTGGAGATGATGCTTCTACTTGTTAGGAAGTTATACATGAGTCTGAGAAGAGTTAGGTAGAGTTCGTTCTTGTCCAATATATGGTGGTATTTTGCTTGTCAGCAAAAATAGAACAGGTCTGAAGGTAGCCTTATTTATATAAGTGAAACTTTTGATCATATGATGAAGGCTTTTCGCTGGCTTAACAGTCCATCTTGTAAAAATCTCACACCATAAAATGTGACACAAGTCGTACAACCCATAAAAAAAAAAACTCCCTAAACTGAAGTATCCTAGGTGTCCGTGGTCTAGCATTGTTGCTAGCTAATTGTGTCTTTCTCCAGTGATTACATCCTCTGGTTTGTGTTCGCTGTTTTATCTGTCAGTTTGTTTGCTTGTTTTCCAGTTCTACTGCAGAAGTTGTATAACTTATTATGAGCTTAGCGCTTCATAGAGTATAATGATAATAATAATACCAATAATAATAATAATAATACAAATAATAATAACAATAAACCAACACCAATAATAGTTTATTTCCTCCATACTATTTTTTCACACTCATTTATGCTAGTGTTCCTCTTACACATTTCTTCACTCTGTCTTTACATTCATGCTATCATCCCTCTCACACACTCATGCCAACATTACTCTCATAATACTCATTCTCTTCTAGTCAACGAAAGCATGTCATGTGAAGATCCTCGTGCTCTTATGTTACCAATTACATTAGTCAACTTTTTCAGCGTGACCGAGATTCTGGAGGAGCTGGGCGAGGCGTGCCAAGAACCGCTAAGTCGTACCCTGATGCTTGATATTGGTGCCAATGACACGGATGGTGCGTTTGTTACTGTTCCTCACGTAGAGTACAAAATACAGCACACATGAGGTGGAACAGTGCAACAAAAACCCCAGTACCTAAGTCAGGACGATGTTGTGCCACCGTCGGCGCTAAGGTGAGGTTAGATAAAATTCGTCAGGAAACAAGGCAAGTGTTTCCTGATGCCATTTGAGCTAAGGAAATTCAAATTTAAGGAGAGACAAAAGAAACTAGTCACGAAGACCTTAGAAAAGAGAGAAACCAGGGGAGACATGATTACGACGTACAAGATATTCAGAGTTTTTGACAAAGCAGACAGGGAGAGATTGCTTTAAATGCGAAACACAGAGGCACAACTAAGTGAGCAACATCGGCTTGCTACATTCTTTCCTGTATTAAAATAATCTAAGCACAAGCGAGACCAATTTTCTTAAGGAGCACTTGTGACTAACAGGAAGAAACACCTGACCGAGTGAGACACAGGTGAGACACTTTAGCTTGTCTGTGAGGAGGCATAAATGGGTCAGTATTTACTGCAAGTGCTAGGCGGAGTTAGGTGACAATTTACAGTGTATAATAAATAATGTGTGTTTTGCAATAGGCTTTATTGTTTAGGCCGTAAATTTTAAAAAAAAATGGAGGGAGGGGTAATTTTTTACTTTAGCTGGGTTATACAACGGAAACAGTTATATTTTGGGCCTGCTGGAAAAAAAAAATTGATAACGAAAAAAACCTTAACCCAAGCAAACCAAACCTAACCCAACCTGATATTTAACCCGAAATCTAAGTTAGTCTACATTAGGCTCTTTTGGGTTGGACTCTTACTTCTTTTTTTGCTCTGCCGAAAACATCAACACTGACAAACAAAGCAATGGGATAGGGCTAGTAGGTGTCCCGCAGTACCCTATTTGCGACTGAACAGCCTGACACAAGAAAGTGACACTCAAGCATGTGACGTCACTCCCTGTGGACTACGTTTTAAGCCATTGTCTCTCATATCTGCTGTGTACTTCATAAAGTCCAGTCTTGTGTAAAAGTACAAATAAAGGCCTTCTCTATATTTGTTTCTTCTTCACCTACTATTTACATCTTGTCTCCATGTTTTGTTATTATTGTAATCATGGGGGCGTGCTAAACCCGCAAGGATTATATAGTGCCTGTGGGGGGGATGGAAGGTACTGAGGCTCGATTCAGGAAACTGGAGCACAGATCCAATTCCCTAGAACAAGAACCCCTCACCAGCGTGTGGTGTGAATATAATGCAGAGAATTCGTAGTTTGGAAGTTAGGAGGAGGTGCGGGATTACCAAAACTGTTGTCCAGAGGGCTGAGGAAGGGTTGTTGAGGTGGTTCGGACATGTAGAGAGAATGGAGCGAAACAGAATGACTTCAAGAGTGTATCAGTCTGTAGTGGAAGGAAGGCGGGGTAGGGGTCGGCCTAGGAAAGGTTGGAGGGAGGGGGTAAAGGAGGTTTTGTGTGCTAGGGGCTTGGACTTCCAGCAGGCATGCGTGAGCGTGTTTGATAGGAGTGAATGGAGACAAATGGTTTTTAATACTTGACGTGTTGTTGGAGTGTGAGCAAAGTAACATTTATGAAGGGGTTCAGGGAAACCGGCAGGCCGGACTTGAGTCCTGGAGATGGGAAGTACAGTGCCTGCACTCTGAAGGAGGGGTGTTAATGTTGCAGTTTAAAAACTGTAGTGTAAAGCACCCTTCTGGCAAGACAGTGATGGAGTGAATGATGGTGAAAGTTTTTCTTTTTCGGGCCACCCTGCCTTGGTGGGAATCGGCCAGTGTGATAATAAAAAAAAAAGGAACACTGCAGCAGGCCTACTGGCCTATGCGAGGCAGGTCCAATTCTCCTACCGGCTTAAGCTAATGCCTTGGCAAATAAATAAAAAGGCACAATACCGTGACTGGAACGATACACAAATAACCCGCACATAAAAGAGAGAAGCTTACGACGACGTTTCGGTCAGACTTGGACCATTGACAAAGTCACACTAACCAGAAGTGGAGCAGGACGGCTATATATAGGCAGGAAGAGGTGGTGGTGGTAGTAGTAGTAGTAGTAGTAGTAGTAGTAGTACAAGAATGGTACATAATACCGACAAGATGAAATTAAGACACATGCGCAGCACCCGGGCATCCCTATCGTAGACGTTTCGCCATCCAGCCAGCCACTGGATGGCGAAACGTCCACAACAAAGACAACCAGACGCCGCACATGTGTCTTAATTTCATCAGTAGTTGTAGTAGTAGTAGAAGAGGTAGTAGTAGTGGTAGAAGTGGGAAATAAGGAGGACGAGCCAGTCAAATACAAAGGAAGGGGAGCACTGCAAGAGAGCTAGGTGCCCACTGAGGGAGAGCAAGCGCACAGAGGTGCGTGAAAGGGGAAGTGGTGAAATAAATGAAGAAGGAACAGAAACACGAGACAGAAGAGAGAAAGACAACCCAGAGGAGAAAAGGAAAGAGGAAAGGGGAAGAGGGAGAAGAAGAAAAAGAAAAAGAAAAAAAAATGAGGAGTCAGGTTAAGTCAAAGGTGTTCTGAAGTTTGGAGCATTTTACAATGTAGTGGGAAAGGAAGGCATCTACAGAGACGAAGCCAGGACTAAGGTTCATACAAGGAAAGTTGTGTATTGGAGAGGATTTAACTAGACGGCGACTGTTCGAGTTGGAGGTAGGGAAGACAGTTTCAGCAGAAGACCAGTCAATAAGATGGCTATGATCTCTGACGTGACAGAAAAGAGCATTGTTAGTGTCGGCAAGCCTAACACTATTTTTGTGCTCCCTAAGTCTGTCAGAAAGTGAACGACCAGTTTCTCCGAAGTATTGAAGAGGACAGGAGGAGTAAGAAATAGAGTAGACACCAGGAACATATGTAGAGGGAGGAGAGGTATGAACGAGATTAGTGCAAAGAGTGTTAGTCTGGCGGAAGGTAAGTTTGATGTCTAAGGGACGGAGAGAATTGTTGAGATTAGAAAGACCGGAAATGTAGGGAAGGCAGAGGATAGAAGAGTTCCCAGGAGTAGAGAGTTTGGGAGAGAAGAAATTGCGTTTAGCACGTGAGAGGGCAGAGTCTATGAAATGGGAAGGGTAGCCAAGACGGGAAAACGAATTATGAAGAGTGGAAATTTCTGCTGGAAGGAACTGAGGATCACAGATGCGGAGGGCACAGAGAAAGAGGGAGATAAGAACACTTTTCTTGACAGGGGAAGCATGATAGGAAAAGTAGTGAATGTACATGCCACTGTGCATAGGTTTTCGGTAAACGGAAAACGAAAAACCTGTATCTGAGCAGTGGACATGGACATCAAGGAAAGGAAGCAAGGAATTAGATTCCCATTCAGCTTTAAACTTAATGGAAGGGGCAAGATTATTAAGAGCTTCAAGAAAAGGTTGGAAGAGACTGGAGTCATGAGGCCACAGAGCAAAGATGTCATCCACATAGCGGAGCCAGAGTGAAGGTTGCACATCGAGGGTAGGAAGAAGAACAGTCTCGAAGTATTCCATGTAAAGATTAGCAAGGACAGGAGAGAGAGGAGAGCCCATAGCGACACCGAAGGTTTGAGAATAATATTTCCCTTGGAAGGAAAAGGAGTTAGAGTCCACACAGAGGCGGATAAGATCAAGAAAGACATCAGTAGGTATAGGGAGATGAAGAAACCCTTCATGGGCCTTCTCTCTAAGGAAATCAAGGACATCATCAAGAGGGACATTGGTGAAGAGGGACTCAACATCAAGACTAAGCATCTTACAGGTTGGGAGAGAGCGAACCCGTTCAATGAAGTCTTGAGAGTGACGGAGGTGGGCAGGAGAAAAAGTACCAAGAAAGGGAGTGAGGGTTTTGGCCAGCCAAGAAGCAAGAGAATAAGAGACAGAACCTCTAGAGGATATGATAGGACGAAGAGGAATATCAGGTTTATGAGTTTTGGGAAGGCCATAGAAATAGGGAAGAGAGGGACAGATGACACGAAACCGTTGAACAAGGTCAAAGTCAGGAGGACAGAGGTCGGAAAGAGTCCTTAGTTTTTTGTTGAAAGTTCTCTTGATGCGATCAAGAGGGTTGGAAACGAGAGGAGTGTAGGTACGTGAGTCAGAGAGCAAGACATCAGCTTTATGGAGGTAATCCTCGCGATCAAGGATAACTACCGAATTACCTTTGTCAGAAGATAGTATGACAATGTTAGTGTTGGATTTAAGAGAAGAAAGGGCAAGTTGGTAACGGCGTGGAAGGTGGTGATTCTTAGAAAACAGACTAACAAGAACAGTAAGGAGAGCGCCACGAAAAGTGGACAAGTCAGGAAGATTACGGGAGCGAGACTGACGAAAGGAATCAAAAGAGCTAATCAGGGAAATACCAGCGCGAGGAGTAGGCGAAGTGGCAAAGGAAAGGCCAAAACCAAGAAGTTCAAGCTCATACTGGGAGAGTGAGACAGAAGACAAGTTAGTAACACAGTCAGTGAGGGAGAATTTAGACCAAGGGCTAGCTGAGATGAGACGTTGAAGTTTATTCTGTAGTTTGGAAGAATGAATTTGTGTATTCAGGCGAGCAGTGTCAAAGGCAATGGTAGAGAGAGGGTTACAGAGATCCTGTGGTAGAGCCGCAAAGAGAGCACGTTGACGTTGACGGAAAGTAAAGAAGGCATCTTCAACCTGTGATTTAGTAGAAAGAATGAGCTGTTGAAGCAGGAGACGGGCATGATCAGGAAAGGGAGTGCCCAGTGGGTTGGTTTTCAGGAAGTGGGAGAAGGAAGGTGGCAGAACTTGTTCAGCAAGACAGTCATGTAGGAAGCGAAGCTGATTCTTACGACGCCGGGTAGCAATAAGAGCAGCCTCATAAGATCGAAAGAGGGGTTTAAAAGAGGGAAGAACATTAAAAAAGTTGGAGAGAATATGACGCTTAACTGCGGGGTCCATAAATACCAAAAAAGGCACAATACCGTGACTGGAACGATACACAAATAACCCACACATAAAAGAGAGAAGCTTACGACGACGTTTCGGTCCGACTTGGACCATTGACAAAGTCGCACTAACCAGAAGTGGAGCAGGACGGCTATATATAGGCAGGAAGAGGTGGTGGTGGTAGTAGTAGTAGTACAAGAATGGTATATAATACCGACAAGATGAAATTAAGACACATGCGCAACACCCGGGCATCCGTATCGTAGACGTTTCGCCATCCAGCCAGCCACTGGATGGCGAAACGTCCACAACAAAGACAACCAGACGCCGCACATGTGTCTTAATTTCATCAGTAGTTGTAATAGTAGTAGTAGTAGTAGTAGTAGAAGAGGTAGTAGTAGTGGTAGAAGTGGGAAATAAGGAGGACGAGCCAGTCAAAGACAAAGGAAGGGGAGTTCTGCAAGAGAGCTAGGTGCCCACTGAGGGAGAGCAAGTGCACAGAGGTGCGTGAAAGGGGAAGTGGTGAAATAAATGAAGAAGGAACAGAAACACGAGACAGAAGAGAGAAAGACAACCTTTTTTGTTATTTATGGACCCCGCAGTTAAGCGTCATATTCTCTCCAACTTTTTTAATGTTCTTCCCTCTTTTAAACCCCTCTTTCGATCTTATGAGGCTGCTCTTATTGCTACCCGGCGTCGTAAGAATCAGCTTCGCTTCCTACGTGACTGTCTTGCTGAACAAGTTCTGCCACCTTCCTTCTCCCACTTCCTAAAAACCAACCCACTGGGCACTCCCTTTCCTGATCATGCCTGTCTCCTACTTCAACAGCTCATTCTTTCTACTAAATCACAGGTTGAAGATGCCTTCTTTACTTTCCGTCAACGTCAACGTGCTC
This sequence comes from Cherax quadricarinatus, assembly GCF_038502225.1. Taxonomy (NCBI): domain Eukaryota; kingdom Metazoa; phylum Arthropoda; class Malacostraca; order Decapoda; family Parastacidae; genus Cherax; species Cherax quadricarinatus. The sequence continues at coordinate 17,679,737 of NC_091296.1, forward strand.
TCTTTGCGGCTCTACCACAGGATCCCTGTAACCTTCTCTCTACCATTGCCTTTGACACTGCTCGCTTGAATACACAAATTCATTCTTTCAAACTACAGAATAAACTTCAACGTCTCATCTCAGCTAGCCCTTGGTCTAAATTCTCCCTCACTGACTGTGTTACTAACTTGTCTTCTGTCTCGCTCTCCCAGTATGAGCTTGAACTTCTTGGTTTTGGCCTTTCCTTTGCCACTTCGCCTACTCCTCGCGCTGGTATTTCCCTGATTAGCTCTTTTGATTCCTTTCGTCAGTCTCGCTCCCGTAATCTTCCTGACTTGTCCACTTTTCGTGGCGCTCTCCTTACTGTTCTTGTTAGTCTGTTTTCTAAGAATCACCACCTTCCACGCCGTTACCAACTTGCCCTTTCTTCTTTTAAATCCAACACTAACATTGTCATACCATCTTCTGACAAAGGTAATTCGGTAGTTATCCTTGATCGCGAGGATTACCTCTGTGAAGCTGATGTCTTGCTCTCTGACTAACGTACCTACACTCCTCTCGTTTCCAACCCTCTTGATCGCATCAAGAGAAATTTCAACAAAAAACTAAGGACTCTCTCCGACCTCTGTCCTCCTGACTTTGACCTTGTTCAACGGTTTCGTGTCATCTGTCCCTCTCTTCCCTATTTCTATGGCCTTCCCAAAACTCATAAACCTGATATTCCTCTTCGTCCTATCATATCCTCTAGAGGTTCTGTCTCTTATTCTCTTGCTTCTTGGCTGGCCAAAACCCTCACTCCCTTTCTTGGTACTTTTTCTCCTGCCCACCTCCGTCACTCTCAAGACTTCATTGAACGGGTTCGCTCTCTCCCAACCTGTAAGATGCTTAGTCTTGACGTTGAGTCCCTCTTCACCAATGTCCCTCTTGATGATGTCCTTGATTTCCTTAGAGAGAAGGCCCATGAAGGGTTTCTTCATCTCCCTATACCTACTGATGTCTTTCTTGATCTTATCCGCCTCTGTGTGGACTCTAACTCCTTTTCCTTCCAAGGGAAATATTATTCTCAAACCTTCGGTGTCGCTATGGGCTCTCCTCTCTCTCCTGTCCTTGCTAATCTTTACATGGAATACTTCGAGACTGTTCTTCTTCCTACCCTCGATGTGCAACCTTCACTCTGGCTCCGCTATGTGGATGACATCTTTGCTCTGTGGCCTCATGACTCCAATCTCTTCCAACCTTTTCTTGAAGCTCTTAATAATCTTGCCCCTTCCATTAAGTTTAAAGCTGAATGGGAATCTAATTCCTTGCTTCCTTTCCTTGATGTCCATGTCCACTGCTCAGATACAGGTTTTTTCTTTTCCGTTTACCGAAAACCTATGTACAGTGGCATGTACATTCACTACTTTTCCTATCATGCTTCCCCTGTCAAGAAAAGTGTTCTTATCTCCCTCTTTCTCCATGCCCTCCGCATCTGTGATCCTCAGTTCCTTCCAGCAGAAATTTCCACTCTTCATAATTCGTTTTCCCGTCTTGGCTACCCTTCCCATTTCATAGACTCTGCCCTCTCACGTGCTAAACGCAATTTCTTCTCTCCCAAACTCTCTACTCCTGGGAACTCTTCTATCCTCTGCCTTCCCTACATTTCCGGTCTTTCTAATCTCAACAATTCTCTCCGTTCCTTAGACATCAAGCTTACCTTCCGCCAGACTAACACTCTTTGCACTAATCTCGTTCATACCTCTCCTCCCTCTACATATGTTCCTGGTGTCTACTCTATTTCTTACTCCTCCTGTCCTCTTCAATACTTCGGAGAAACTGGTCGTTGTCTTTCTGACAGACTTAGGGAGCACAAAAATAGTGTTAGGCTTGCCGACACTAACAATGCTCTTTTCTGTCACGTCAGAGATCATAGCCATCCTATAGACTGGTCTTCTGCTAAAACTGTCTTCCCTACCTCCAACTCGAACAGTCGCCGTCTAGTTGAATCCTCTCCAATACACAACTTTCCTTGTATGAATCTTAGTCCTGGCTTCGTCTCTGTAGATGCCTTCCTCTCCCACTACATTGTAAAATGTTCCAAACTTCAGAACACCTTTGACTTAACCTGACTTCTCATTCTTTTTTTTTTTCTTTCTTTCTTTTTCTTCTTCTCCCTCTTCCCCTTTCCTCTTTCCTTTTCTCCTCTGGGTTGTCTTTCTCTCTTCTGTCTCGTGTTTCTGTTCCTTCTTCATTTATTTCACCACTTCCCCTTTCACGCACCTCTGTGCGCTTGCTCTCCCTCAGTGGGCACCTAGCTCTCTTGCAGTGCTCCCCTTCCTTTGTATTTGACTGGCTCGTTTTCCTTATTTCCCACTTCTACCACTACTACTACCTCTTCTACTACTACTACAACTACTGATGAAATTAAGACACAAGTGCGGCGTCTGGTTGTCTTTGTTGTGGACGTTTCGCCATCCATGGTGAAACGTCTACGATAGGGATGCCCGGGTGTTGCGCATGTGTCTTAATTTCATCTTGTCGGTATTATATACCATTCTTGTACTACTACTACTACTACTACTTCTACCACCACCTCTTCCTGCCTATATATAGCCGTCCTGCTCCACTTCTGGTTAGTGTGACTTTGTCAATGGTCCAAGTCGGACCGAAACGTCGTCGTAAGCGGGTTATTTGTGTATCTAATGCCTTGACCTAGTCAGGTTAGTCACATTCACTTAAGGGAGCACGGCATCCGATCTAGTAGAACAAGCTAGTCAGGTCCAACTCACACCCACCTATTTTTAAAACTACACAATGTCTTAGCTTCTAAGAGGGTACTCGGGAGTGTGTTCCACTCATCCACAACTCTATTACCAAACCAGTGCTTTCCTATATCCTTTCTGAATCTGAATTTTTCCAATTTAAAACCACTGCTGCGAGTCCTGTCTATGCTAGATATTTTCAGCACGCTATTTAATGCTACACTTTTCCAGAATGCGCAAGTTCAGTCTTCAGCCTATCTTCATAAGGAAGATTTCTGATACACGGGATCAGCATCGTTATCCTTCTCTGTATATTATCCAGCGAATTTAAGTCCATTCTGTAATACGGAGACTAAAATTGAGCAGCATAATCTTAATGAGGCCTTACGAAGGATAAATAAAGCTGAAATATAATGTCAAAAGTTAAAGAGTGAAACACAATAAAGATTCCCAGATGTTGCACAAGTGTCTCTTAAACTTGTCGGTTTTTAAACCATTACTTTTATTTTTTATTCGCCGGTATTCTCCCGGCCCGGGTCTTTTCCAAGTAGTGGTGACCCGGCCTTGGCTCCCTATCTGGGGAGTGTCTCTAGACTTAAGTCTCCCATGGGAGGAGGTACAAGTACCTCCTCATCTTTGGGACCAATTGTCCCCAGGCCTAGCCACATTCCCCGCCCTCACGGGGCTCGTAGGGAGAATTATTATTATTATTATAATCAAGGGGGAAGCGCTAAACCCGGAGGATTATACAGCGCCTGGGGGGGGGGATGTGGAAGGCATTCAGGCTTAATTCGGGGAACTGGAGCACAGATCCAATTCCCTAAATCGTAGGGAGAAGCTAGGCCTCTGGTCTGCCATCTGCCCCGCCCCAAAGGGGCTCGTGGGGATGGCAGTCTTGTGAGCTGCAGATGATAGCAAGCTCAGGCCGTTTTTTGGGGGATTTCTAGTGTTTATGCTTCTTAACATTAAGTCAAAAATTCTGCTAGTTTTACTGCAAACATTTATGGAATGTTGTCTTAGCTTTAAATTACTGTTAACCAGAATCCAAATTTTTTTTTTCACAATTTTCCCAGGATTATAACCTTACATTTGTATACACTAAACAACATATGTTGTTTCTCTGACCCCAGGATAAACTTACTCATTCTGTAGTCGTCTTGTTTCATCATATTTTATTTGACCACCTATTTTAGTGTCATTGGTATGCTTGCTTATATTCTATTTATTTTCTCATCTATGACATTTATGTACATTGTGAACAACAAGGGTACAAAACCAACCCTCGTGGAACACCACGAGGGTTAGAAATTTTAGCATACAAACAGAGGTACAAAAAATACAGGTAAGAGCAGCATGCCAAAGCCACTTATATGCATAGCATTACGGGCTGGCTTAAAATTAACTTAAGATTAACTAAGCAATGATGAAATCAGTGATAAGACATTATTGTAAACAGATAACTATAAAATACAAATGAGTATTACAAAGACAGGTCCTATGGTTGCATGCATTGCTGTTCATTCAGTAGAATGGAGTATTCTGTTAGGTAGTGTATTTAAAAAAAATAACAAAGTTAGGTTTAACATTTGTGTGATATAATTGTGATTAACATTTAGGATATACAATTTATATGGTTCAGTTATTCAGTATTTATTTGGTTTTGAGTGAGTAAGTGAACTTTGAGAAGAGACTTGAATTTATAAACAGGTAGTGTTTCTTTTATATTTACAGGTAATGAATTCCAGATTTTAGGGCCTTTTATGTGCATTGAGTTTTTGCATAGCGTGAGATGGACACGAGGAACATCAAAGAGTGATCTATGCCTTGTATTATGGTCATGTGTTCTGTTGAGGTTGGCAAGATGTTTGAGGGGAGGGTTAATATCAGAGTTAAGTGTTCTATGTATGTAATAAGTGCAATAATAAGTATGGATGTTTTGTATGGTGAGTAGGTTGAGTGTTTTGAATATTGGTGGAGTGTGCTGCCTGTAGTGAGAATTTGTTATCATTCTAACTGCAGCCTTTTGTTGGGTAATTAGTGGTCTGAGATGGTTAGTTGTTGTTGAGCCCCATGCACAAATTCCATAGGTGAGATAGGGGTAAATAAGAGAG
>NC_091296.1:17689567-17742067 GCF_038502225.1 Cherax quadricarinatus
TTAACCTCTCCTTGTAGGACAAATCCCTCAGTTACTTGACTAGCCTTGTTGCATACCGTTGCACTCTCTTTAATATCTTGACGTGTTTTACCAGGTGTGGGTTCCACACTGGTGCTGCATACTCCAATATGGGCTTGACTTACATGGTGTACAGTGTCGTGAATGACTCTTTACTTAGATGTCGAAATGCTATTCTCAGGTTTGCCAAGCGCCCGTGTGCCGCAGCAGTTATTCAGCTGATGTGCGCCTCAGGAAATATGCTCAGTATGAGGCTTTCCCCAAGATTTTTTCCTTGAGTGAGTTTTGCAGCCTCTGACCTCTTAGGTTGTACTCTGTCTGCGGTCTCCTTTGTCCTTCATTAAGCTTCATAACCTTGCACTTGCTGGGGTTAAACTCCAGGAGCCATTTGCCAATAAACTTACAAGTCGCCAGAGAATTCATGCCCCAAGAGAAAAGGAGGCTATTGTTTTGTTTTGATTGAACATAAGAACATAAGAACATAAGAACGAAGGAACACTGCAGAAGGCCTACTGGCCCATGCGAGGCAGGTCCAAGTCCCTACCGGCCTAAGCCAATGCACCCAACCTAGTCAGGTCAGGTCACATTGACTTAAGGGAGGAACACGGCAACCGACCTGTTAGCACAAGCTATCAGGTCTAACTCGCACCCACCCACATCTACTCATGTATTTATCCAACCTATTTTTAAAGCTACACAACGTTCTGGCCTCTATAACGGTACTTGGGAGTTTGTTCCACTCATCCACAACTCTATTACCAAACCAGTACTTTCCTATATCCCTCCTGAATCTGAATTTTTCCAACTTAAAACCATTGCTGCGAGTCCTGTCTAGGCTAGATATTTTCAGCACACTATTTACATCCCCTTTATTTATTCCTGTCTTCCACTTATAAACCTCAATCATATCCCCCCTAATTCTACGTCTTTCTAGAGAGTGCAGTTTCAGGGCCCTTAGTCTATCCTCATAGGGAAGGTTTCTGATACATGGGATCATCTTTGTCATCCTCCTTTGTACATTTTCCAGAGAATTTATATCCATTCTGTAATACGGTGACCAAAACTGTGCAGCATAATCTAAATGAGGCCTAACCAAGGATGTATAGAGTTGAAGAACAACCTGAGGACTCCTATTATTTATGCTTCTTGATATGAAGCCAAGGATTCTATTAGCTTTATTGCGAACACTTATGCACTGTTGTCTTGGTTTCAGATTACTGCTAACCAGAACTCCTAAATCTTTTTCGCAATCCGTAATATTAAGATCTACATTATTTAGTTTATATGTGGCATGGTTATTGTCCTGTCCAACATTTAGAACTTTGCATTTGTCTATATTAAACTGCATCTGCCACTTCTCCGACCACTGCATCAGTCTATTCAAATCTTCCTGGAGTGCTCGAATGTCCTCGTCAGAATGAATTCGACGGCCTATTTTGGTGTCATCGGCAAACTTGCCGATGTCGCTCTTTATGCCCTCATCTATGTCGTTTATGTAGATTGTGAACAGCAGGGGGCCCAACACTGACCCCTGTGGAACACCGCTCGTGACGCTTCCCCACTCTGATTTCTCCCCATTTATGCAAACTCTCTGCTGCCTATTTGTCAACCATGCCTCTATCCAGGAAAAAATTTCTCCTCCTATTCCATGTGCTTTAATTTTCCTCAATAGTCTCTGATGTGGGACCCTGTCAAAAGCCTTACTGAAGTCCATATACACAATATCATATTCATTACCATGATCTACCTCCTCAAATACCTTAGTGAAAAAAATTAATAAATTCGTAAGGCAGGAACGCCCCTTTGTAAAACCATGCTGAGATTCGTTGATTAATTTATGCTTTTCAAGGTGGCTACGAACTGCCTCGGCAATTATTGATTCCATAAATTTTCCCACTATGGAGGTTAGGCTTATTGGTCTATAGTTCGAAGCTAAGGACCTGTCACCTGTTTTGAAAATAGGTATCACATTTGCCATTTTCCACTTATCTGGCACCATGCCAGTTTGTAGTGATATGTTGAAAAGATTAGCCAAAGGTGTGCTAAGCTCCTCTTTACATTCCTTTAGAACCCTTGCATACAGTTCATCAGGGCCTGGGGATTTGTTAGGTTTTAATTTATCTATTTGCCTAAGGACCATGTCACTTGTGACCCTAATAGTGCACAGTTTATTATCGTCCTGTTCTACATAATTTATCATTACTGGAATATCGCTGGTATCCTCCTGTGTAAAAACTGAGAGGAAGTATGTGTTAAAAATTCTACACATTTCCTTATCACTGTCAGTGAGCTGACCCGAGGAACTTTTGAGTGGGCCTATCTTGTCCCTGATCTTACTTCTGTATACCTGAAAGAATCCTTTTGGGTTAGTCTTCGATTCTCTTGCAACTTTAACCTCATAATCTCTTTTTGCTTTTCTAATTCCCTTTTTTATTTCTCTCTTTAACTGAATATATCGATTTCTTAATTGCCCCTCTCCTCTTTTGATTTGCCTATATATGCCTCTCTTTTGACCAATCAGATATTTTAATCTATTGTTCATCCATTTAGGATCATTTTTGTTTGATCTGATTTCCCTATTTGGAACATAATTTGACTGAGCAGCTAGAACTATTGTGATTTATTTTTTTCAGTATAGTGATCACAGTCCTACGTTTCCTTTACGTACCGAGGAACCACACTCAAGCTCACTTTGGTGATTCGTTATGTGAAGGTTTAGAGAATATGGTTGCTCATGTATTTTCTCGTGTGCACTGTACATAATGTAGTGTAGACATTTATCTGCTCTCGTTTTGCAGTGGTTGCAGTGTGTGAGTAGATGGCTTTCTGACCATCTAGTGGACTGAAGCTCAGTGAGCTGGCGGAGGGGGTATCAGATTTCCCAAGAGTGTGCGTGTGTTTTTGGTGGTAGTCACGTCAGTACATGCCTAGGTAAGGCATGCTAGCATAAGGTGTGGGCGGTGAGGGCTTCACCTGTGATGGTGTGTGGACTGTTGGACCAAAGGTAGTGGTACGATGTTGGTGGTGAAGCCTCACCATTTTTGGGTCTTTGAATAGTGATCCTGTGTGTTTTGTGTGTTGTGTTTCTCCAGGACCCACCTGTTTTATTTTTTTTTGATCGCCAAGTGGGGTGAAGGCCTGGGAGGTCCACCTTTTGAGGGGTCTATGGTGATGACTACAGTGTGTTTTTCAATGTCACAGTCCCATTGACTAATTTTATGTGACATACTACCCAGTTTTGAAGTCTGGTAATTTTCCCTCTCGTGTTCTCCAATTTCTCCCAGTGGTATGTGTTGCATAGCCAGTTTTGCTTATTGTATATTGCTGTGAGACACAGGGTTGATATTGTATTTTCTATTTGTATTAATACGTACACTAACTTTTTTGCACTGTTTCTGGAGCTCTTTTTATATATTTTTATGAAGTGCTTATTTCATATGTTCAAGCAGAGTTGTGTGCTAATGAACACGTATGCTGTTTAAAAAGAGAGACTCTCAGTTTGTCATAAGTTTCCTTGTATATATTTATTGTGTAAACTTTTTATATATATATGTACAGAGGTGCCCCAGCCAGCTCTTTAATTTCATGTCATATATAGACAATGCATCAACGTGGGTGTATGGCCAACACTGGGTTGTAATGGTGCTTTTTCCTGTTTGTTTCCGAGTACAGCTATAAAGAATGACTGTGAACTCATCTGGCGTTAAACCTGATTACTTTTACGTCTGTGGATTAGCAGTGCTCATTGTCGCGATAAGCTTTACGTTAATAAATGTTTATTGTGGTTTTCTATGTACAAGTAAATTGCACCAAGACAATACTTGATGCAGTTTTCTTATTTTTAGAGAATTTTGTTTCCCCAGACATAAGGTTAATTTCTTTCTTTTTCCTTGACTAGTTGCACCTGAGTGGGTTCAGTTAGTTGAGTGAGACCGGTGGTCTAGGGAAGGATATATTATACAGTATGCTGCATTTAAAATATTGTAAAAAGATGTTATAAATAAAACTCTATATGTAACATTATTTTCCGGATATTCTGAAACCAGATATTCTGAAGCATGCATAGGCTTCGTTGTGCTCCGTGCGCTTCGTTGTGCTCCGTGTTTTTTCGTGATTTCACGATCTCTCTTACGTGGTAGAACTTTAAAATGTGCCAGCGATCTTATAAGATACATAACCCTAGCGCTTGGAACCAATCTTGGGGAGAAAAAAGTATATGCTGAGTCAAAAAAGGAGAATTAGTGTGCAGTACTTAGCAGAGTATACTACAGGCCTAGCATGCCGTGTGCAAAATAATATTATAATTTTTCTTTGTCAGAGAAAAGAAAGTCTCCCTGATAATATTGTGTATACATAGTGTTATAGTGTATACTACAGTGGCACCATAGTATATAGATAATAAATGCTAAAGTGTAATTTAAAATAGTTGTAACTGTAACTGGAGTGATAGGCTAAAAGAGGCGGGTGCCAGAAGTCGCCAGAAACCTACTACGCAGGTCAGCTGTTTTAATAATCTTCCTGTCCTGCTAGTGTACCTCGCACATAATCTAGTGATACCAGTGGGGAAATTTTTAAAATACCATAAGTTGCAAAATCTTGAGGAAATACGAAACGTGTACAGTTTTGTAGAAATACGATATCAGTGAACTTTTACAGTGTTGTCGTAGCTAATAACCAGTAACAAGATGGTACTTAGTGGGGTGCAGTGACCATCACTGGAATTTTCTTCATTTTTGAAATACTAGACGTATACAGTGGAAATTCATATAACCTGTAGTTAGCAGCGGTCACAATATACACAACGGAAAGCAAATATTACTCCAGTAAAAGCAACTTTCCTCCAGTAATCTTCACCAGCCAACTATAGTGATAACATAGCATTTGTTGTGGTAGAGATGGGAGAAAATCTAGAAAAGCTAAATACAGTGATCTATAAACCTTCAGACTAAATAAGGGTTGAAGTCTCGACCGTTCGTCATTGTAGGAGCTGCCAGCAGTTATCGGTTCTCCAAGCATGCAAGTTATACTTTTGTATTAATCTAATCACATAGTACTCGGTTAAATAAATTTTCCAGTAGTTCCTTCATATGTTAGTCCAAAATCACCGACCAGATATGTTTAAATAAGTGATCTACTGACCAGTTTCGACTGGTTCCGAACCCTTGACCGGTTTCAAACGAATTCGTTGGGTAATAAGGTATCCCCTGACTGACTAGAAACAGACGGGGTGTTAGGCACCCTTATCAAACACCAAAACAGTACCTACTAAAGCAGTAACTACTAGAGCGGTAAGCTTGTCCAAATATACATGTACAATTACAAATACATACTACACAAATAGCCAGACCTTCACTTTAAGGAGGTTATTAGTAGAATATACAAGAGGTTATTATTGGAATACAGTAAATTAACTATTAAAATCACAATATGAAATCCTGTGTAGTCTGCAGCCAAACAAACAAGCAGGCTTCCACATGGATTACATGCAACTTTTGTGGAAATTGGGCTCACGTTCCATGTGCAGATATCCAAGAATTGTCTACAAGAGGTATTAAATCTGGGAAGTGTTTTTGGGTATGCCCAAATGAGATCAATCTGTGGACTAAAATCACATTGGTATTAAAAGAGAATAACATCAAAGTGGCCTTCATAGAAAACCTGAAAACATTCTATAACAGATGGGAAAATGAAAAGTCTTGGCTGGATGGTGCTATCGCCCTTGGTGCAGATGCTGTCCTGGCCGACAATAACTGTATGACTGGAGGTGCTGACCAGGTAGTCAGGAACTGTAAGGCTGGAAGTGCTGTCCTGGTAGACAGTAACTGCATGCATGGAGGAAGGCATATCAGTGCCCTCGAGGGAGACGGGAGGGGTAGTGGGGAAAAAAGTGTAGTCAAGGACAAGATAAAACTAATATTACAAACTAACAATACCACGGGAGATAGCAAACAAGGGGATTCCACTAGAAATAGTGAAGATAAATTACCAGAAATAACTGGTGAGAGCTCAATTGTTAGTACTAGTGAAGATAGAAATGAGACAGGAAAACATGCACCAGCATGGAATACAGAAACATCAGGGAATACAGGCAAACAGAAACTAAGCCTGTGCAAATATTATGCATTTGGTATCTGCAGGCATGGAATATCTAGAAACACAGATGGGACGTGCAACTTTGACCACTCTAGAAAATGCCATGCCCATATGACATCAGGAAAATGCAACCTCCCTTCCTGTAAGCTTTTTCACCTTGAAATGGGTGAAAAAAGATACAAAACATCCAGACCATGGGAAAACCTGGGAAGCCACAGCCACTCAAGAGAGAGGTTTTTAAGTGCTAGGAAGGAAAAAAACTAGCAGGAAATGGCAGAAATCGTACACTAAATGCAATCATTTCTGGAGTGGAATCACAGTCGATGGCCTTCACTCCAAACCAACAGATACAGATATTAGGGCGGGAAAAAAGTCCCCCCCAGTACCACCAATCCAATGACATTCTTCTTTGCAAATATACAGGGTCTAAAGCTAGCAACGAACAACAAAATACCTTTCATCCGTGGACTGCTTGCAGAGGCAAATGCAATGTTCGCGGCTTTCAGAGACCCACATAAAAGATCACTTGGACAACGAAATATGGATCCCAGGTTACAACCTATACAGATGCGACAGAGTGAACAGGCAAAGGGGATGGGATGGTTGGCCTGTATATCGCAGTCATTTGCACAGAACTGCTAAATGCACTGAACAAGCACCTAAAGTCGGTACCTGACCAGCCGGGCTGTGATTCATACACTGGATTGCGTGCAGCCAGTAGTAACAGCCTGGTTAATCAAGCCCTGATCCACCATGAGGCCTTGTCACAGACCGTGCACTGGGGCATTGGCCCCCAGAACTCTCTCCAGGTAAACTCCAGGTAATTATTCCTCGTTAAGCAGTGGCCAGGAAAGAGGAGTGTGAGGAGTGTTTTTAATTTCAGTCAGTGACGCAAAGCTGAGGGAACAAGATGTAGTGGTGTGAGTAGGTGGTTTGGGGAGTTTTTTTTGTCTGTATACTATAGGAAATATTATTTGAGTTTAAGTGCTCTCATGTTTACCTGTAAGGCCCTAGTGTGCAGAGGCCTGTTTAAGTAACAAAAAAAGGCACAATACCGTGACTGGAACGATACACAAATAACCCACACAAAAGAGAGGAGCTTACGACGACGTTTCGGTCCGACTTGGACCATTTACAAAGTCACACTAACGAGAAGTAGAGTAGGATGGGTATATATAGGCAGGAAGTGATAGTGGAAGTAGTAGTAGTAGTGGTAGAAGTAGTAGCGGAGGTGGAAGGAAGTAGTAGTGGGGAAGTAAGGAGGAGGAGGAGCCAGTCAAATACTAAGAGAAGGGGAGCACTGCAAGGGAGCTGGGTGCCCACTGAAGGAGAGCGAGAACACAGAGGTGGGGAGGTTAATAAAATAAATGATGAAGTAACAGAAACAAGGCAGAGGAAAGAAAGACAACCCAGAAGAGAACAAGAGGAAAGGGGAAGAGGGAGAAGAAGAAATAGGAGGAATCAGGTTAAGTCACGGGTGTTCTGAAGTTTGGAGCATTTTAGAATGTAGTGGGAGAGGAAGGCATCTACAGAGACGAAGCCACGACTACGATTCACACAAGGAAAGTTGTGTATAAGGGAGGATTCAACCAGACGGCGACTGTTAAAGTTGGAAGTAGGGAAGACAGTTTTAGCAGAAGACCAGTTAATAGGATGGCTGTGATCTCTGACGTGACAGAAAAGAGCATTGTTAGTGTCGGCAAGCCTAACACTATTTTTGTGCTCCCTAAGTCTGTCAGAAAGAGATCGGCCAGTTTCTCCAAAGTATTGAAGAGGACAGGAGGAGCAAGAAATAGAGTAGACACCAGGAACATCTGCAGTGGGAGGAGATGTATGAACGAGATTAATGCGAAGAGTGTTAGTTTGGCGGAAAGTAAGTTTGATGTCTAAGGAACGGAGAGAGTTGTTGAGATTAGAAAGACCGGAAATGTAGGGTAAGCTTCTCTCTTTTATGTGCGGGTTATTTGTGTGCCTGTTTAAGTTTTGGGAAAGTACTGTATGGTGTGTTTGCCTGCTGGTAGACAGACCGGCAGAAGGGGAGAGTTGTGTTATAAGTAAGTAAGTAAGTTTATTCAGGTATACACAAATACAGTTGCATAGAATTATCATACATAGCAGCATATGTGTAGAGAAACTAGGATAACCCAAAAAAGTCAGACAGAGTGACTTATTTCCATTGGAGCCTCCCTGTTTATATATATGTAGTATATATTTTGTGTCATTCACTAGTAGCAGTGTGCTAGTGAGCTAAAGGTGAATTAGAATAAAGGTGATGTTATAGTAGAGTAGATTATAGGTTGTATATACGTTACTATTAATATATATTTTTGTATAGGCGAGTTTTTGTCCTTCGTTATACAACACTGACTATTTAAATAACAAAAAAGGCACAATACCGTGACTGAAACGATACACAAATAACCCGGACCGAAACGTCGTTGTAAGCTCCTCTCTTTTATGTGCGGGTTATTTGTGTATTGACTATTTAAATTTATACTTCATAATTTGTATGAAGGTACATGCTGGCCCTAGAGTGGTTGCCTTTTCGTAATTTAAATGCCCCTAGACAGCAGGTTGAGCAGCCTTTAGGAGCCAGGACATTTTATTTAAGTTACGCGAGAAAAGTCGTAACATACAAGTACACGATACAACTTATTCAGACTCAGTTGACATACTATAAAGAAAGCCCCTGGTTATGCAGGGCATTTCGGGTAACTTTGGTTATCTTCCAGGATGCAACCCACACCCGTCGGCACACACAGGTACCTACTTGCTGCTAGGTGAACAGGGACAATAGGTGTAAGAAACACACCCAATGCTTCCACCAGTATCGGGGATCGAACCAGATACTTATTGTGTGAGCCGAGTGCCCTACCAACCGAGCTACAGATCACATTTACCCCAGCCCCTCTACTTGAAACACTTTTGCATTTATATCTGCAGAGAAACTGCGACTCGGCTTCAAGAGAAGTAAGAGATAAGGTAAAGCCTCCCGAGAGGGTCAGGAGCTGGAGATCAACAAGTCTCAGAATTCTGCTCTAACTCGACGCATTCAGAAAAGCCTTAACACTTGTTTGTAACTTAACACAGAAAAAGGGCCAGGAGCTGTAGATCAACACTGGAGAGGGCCAGGAGCTGTAGATCAACACTGGAGAGGGGCAGGAGCTGTAGATCAACACTGGAGAGGGCCAGGAGCTGTAGATCAACACTGGAGAGGGCCAGGAGCTGTAGATCAACACTGGAGAGGGGCAGGAGCTGTAGATCAACACTGGAGAGGGCCAGGAGCTGTAGATCAACACTGGAGAGGGGCAGGAGCTGTAGATCAACACTGGAGAGGGGCAGGAGCTGTAGATCAACACTGGAGAGGGGCAGGAACTAGATGTGAGTGCAGTCAAACACTAAAAATATTAATGGAGTAAAAGAAAACCAAAACAGTGCCAAGCAACACTGTGTGCAACATGCCTGTACATGTTTGTTAATACATGCAACATGCCTGTACATGTTTGTTAATACATGCAACATGCCTGTACATGTTTGTTAATACATGCAACATGCCTATACATGTTTGTTAATACAACATGCCTGTACATGTTTGTTAATACATGCAACGTACATGTTTGTTAATACATACAACATGCCTGTACATGTTTGTTAATACATGCAACATGCCTGTACATGTTTGTTAATACATGCAACATGCCTGTACATGTTGCATGTATTAACAAACCTTGAAACACACTAAATATAAAATGCAATTTATATCTAGAAAAAATACTTACATATAATTAAAATCAACAAAAAAAGAACGTATTGTGAAATTGTATTTATATATTTGTGATGGAGTAACCTATCACAAATTTGTCAAACTTAAGAATGTTGTAAAAAATAAAAGTCAGCTTTCACTATTTTTTAGTTTCTGTTTTCAATAATATATTTGGCTATTAATGCTCTACAATCCTGTAAAATAGCTTAGTTAAAACAAAAATAGCAATCTGAGTCTTCTTATAAGATAGATTAACAGTGAAGGTTGAAAGACGATCACAAGACATTCTCAGCCGATCACAAGGCATTATCAGCCGATCACAAGGCATTCTCAGCCGATCACAAGGCATTCTCAGCCGATCACAAGGCATTCTCAGCCGATCACAAGGCATTTTCAGCCGATCACAAGGCATTCTCAGCCGATCACAAGACATTCTCAGCCGATCACAAGACATTCTCAGCCGATCACAATGCATTCTCAGCCGATCACAAGACATTCTCAGCCGATCACAAGACATTCTCAGCCGATCACAATGCATTCTCAGCCGATCACAAGACATTCTCAGCCGATCACAAGACATTCTCAGCCGATCACAAGACATTCTCAGCCGATCACAAGACATTCTCAGCCGATCACAAGACATTCTCAGCCGATCACAAGACATTCTCAGCCGATCACAAGACATTCTCAAGTTACTGTGGGAAACATTTTCACAAATTTTAAATCGCAGAATAATGACAGTCGCAACAAGTATGAAAGAAACTGTGGAAGAAATCTGTGGTGAAGGAGAATGATGTTCGTCTTGGTTCTGTGGTGGACGTGACGGTGGTGACGGCAAACACGACATTACACTAAAAGCCCAGAGTGAACGTTGATTTCCACATCCAGTACAGTCGCCCAAAAAAAAGTGTCGGTATTTTTTTTTTAAGCTTATCCCGGACTTTGGCTAAATTAATAATTACCCCGGCAAAGCAGGCGATCACGTGACCTTAGTGCCTGATGTGACGATTGCAACACGAAAGGTCTAGACTCTAGAGTTATCATTTAACTCTCTCTCTCTCTCTCTCTCTCTCTCTCTCTCTCTCTCTCTCTCTCTCTCTCTCTCTCTCTATATATATATATATATATATATATATATATATATATATATATATATATATATATATATATATATATATATATATCGAACATGACTCGCCGAACGGAGGGATCGAACTAGTGGCAAACCAGCTCTAAAACTGACAGCTCTGGAGTTTACCTGGAGAGAGTTCCAGGGGTCAACGCCCCCGCGGCCCGGTCTGTGACCAGGCCTCCTGGTGAATCAGAGCCTGATCAACCAGGCTGTTACTGCTGGCTGCACGCAATCCAACGTACGAGCCACAGTCCGGCTGGTCAAGTACCGACTTTAGGTGTTTGTCCAGTGCCAGCTTGAAGACTGCCAGGGGTCTATTGGTAATCCCCCTTATGTATGCTGGGAGGCAGTTGAACAGTCTCGGGCCCCTGACACTTATTGTATTGTCTCTTAACGTGCTAGTGACACCCCTGCTTTTCATTGGGGGGATGTTGCATCGTCTGCCGAGTCTTTTGCTTTCGTTGTGAGTGATTTTCGTGTGCAAGTTCGGTACTAGTCCCTCTAGGATTTTCCAGGTGTATATAATCATGTATCTCTCCCGCCTGCATTCCAGGGAGTACAGGGTCAGGAAATTCAAGCGCTCCCAGTAATTGAGGTGCTTTATCTCCGTTATGTGCGCTGTGAAGGTTCTCTGTACATTTTCTAGGTCAGCAATTTCACCTGCCTTGAAAGGTGCTGTTAGTGTGCAGCAATATTCCAGCCTAGATAGAACAAGCGACCTGAAGAGTGTTATCATGGGCTTGGCCTCCCTAGTTTTGAAGGTTCTCATTATCCATCCTGTCATTTTTCTAGCAGATGCGATTGATACAATGTTATGGTCCTTGAAGGTGAGATCCTCCGACATGATCACTCCCAGGTCTTTGACGTTGGTGTTTTGCTCTATTTTGTGGAAGGAATTTGTTTTGTACTCTGATGAAGTTTTAATTTCCTCATGTTTACCATATCGGAGTAATTGAAATTTCTCATCGTTAAACTTCATATTGTTTTCTGCAGCCCACTGAAAGATTTGGTTGATGTCTGACTGGAGCGTTGCAGTGTCTGCAATGGAAGACACTGTCATGCAGATTCGGGTGTCATCTGCAAAGGATGACACGGTGCTGTGGCTGACATCCTTGTCTATGTCAGATATGAGGATGAGAAACAAGATGGGAGCGAGTACTGTGCCTTGTGGAACAGCTTTTCACCGTAGCCGCCTCGGACTTTACTCTGTTGACTACTACTCTTTGTGTTCTGTTTGTGAGGAAATTATAGATCCATCTACCAACTTTTCCTGTTATTCCTTTAGCACGCATTTTGTGCGCTATTACACCATGGTCACACTTGTCGAAGGCTTTTGCAAAATCTGTATATATTACATCTGCATTCTTTTTGTCTTCTAGTGCATCTAGGACCTTGTCGTAGTGATCCAGTAGCTGAGACAGACAGGAGCGACCTGCTCTAAACCCACGTTGCCCTGGATTGTGTAATTGATGGGTATCTAGATGGGTGGCGATCTTGCTTCTTAGGACCCTTTCAAAGATTTTTATGATATGGGATGTTAGTGCTATCGGTCTGTAGTTCTTTGCTATTGCTTTACTGCCCCCTTTGTGGAGTGGGGCTATGTCTGTTGTTTTTAGTAACTGTGGGACGACCCCCGTGTCCATGCTCCCTTTCCATAGGATGATAAAAGCTCGTGATAGGGGCTTCTTGCAGTTCTTGATGAACACGGAGTTCCATGAGTCTGGCCCTGGGGCAGAGTGCATGGGCATGTCATTTATCGCCTGTTCGAAGTCATTTGGTGTCAGGATAATATCAGATAGGCTTGTGTTAACCAAATTCTGTGGCTCTCTCATAAAAAATTCATTTTGATCTTCGACTCTCAGTCTGGTTATCGGCTTGCTAAAAACTGAGTCATATTGGGACTTGAGTAGCTCACTCATTTCCTTGCTGTCATCTGTGTAGGGCCCATCTTGTTTACTTAAGTAGAGGCCCAATACTGGATGTTGTTCTCGACTTTGATTTGGCATAAGAAAAGAAATACTTTGGGTTTCTTTCGATTTCATTTATGGCTTTTAGTTCTTCCCGCAATTCCTGACTCCTTTAAGATTCCTTTAGCTTAAGTTCGATGTTTGCTATTTCTCTGACCAGTGACTCCCTACGCATTTCAGATATATTGGCCTCTTTTAGCCGCTCTGTTATTCTTTTCCGTCGCCTGTAAAGGGAGCGCCTGTCTCTTTCTATTTTACATCTACTCTTCCCTTTTCTTAAAGGAATAAGCCTTGAGCATACATCGAGTGCCACCGAGTTAATCTGTCCTAGGCATAAGTTGGGGTCTGTGTTGCTTAGTCTATCTTCCCAGCTTATATCGTCTAGGATTTGATTTACTTGGTCCCACTTTATGTTCTTGTTATTGAAGTTGAATTTGGTGAAGGCTCCCTCGTGACTAATCTCATTTTGTCTGTCTGGGGCTCCGCGCATACATGTCTGAACCTCGATTATGTTGTGATCTGAGTATATTGTTTTTGATATGGTGACATTTCGTATCAGATCATCATTGTTAGTGAAGATGAAGTCTAGTGTATTCTCCAGTCTAGTAGGCTCTGTTATTTGCTGGTTTAAATTGAATTTTGTGCAGAGATTTAAAAGCTCGTCTGTGTGTGTGAGTTCTCGTCAGAGCTGCCTCCTGGTGTTATCACTACAACAGCATTATTTGCTATATTCCTCCATTTTAGGTGCCTCAAGTTGAAATCCCCCAGGAGCAAGATGTTTGGGGCAGGAGCTGGCAGATTTTCCAGACAGTGGTCAATTTTTGACAGCTGTTCCTGGAATTGCTGGGACATTGCATCTGGAGGCTTGTAGACTACCACAATGACTAGGTTTTGGCTCTCGATCTTTACTGCTAAAACTTCCACTACATCATATGAGGCATTAAGCAGTTCTGTGCAAACAAGTGACTCTGCGATATACAGACCAACCCTTCCCCCCCCTTTTGCCTGTTCACTCTGTCACATCTGTATAGGTTGTAACCTGGGATCCATATTCCGTTGTCCAAGTGATCCTTTATGTGGATCTCTGTGAAAGCCGCAAATATTGCATTTGCCTCGGCAAGTAGTCCACGGATGAAAGGTATTTTGTTGTTCGTTGCTGGCTTTAGACCCTGTATATTTGCAAAGAAGAATGTCATCAGCCTGATGGTATTGGTGGTACTGGGGGAGACTTTTTTTCCGGCACTAGTATCTGTATCTGTTGGTTTGGAGTGGAGGCCATCGACTATGGTTCCACTCAAGAAATGACTGGATTTGGCGTACGATTTCCACCATTTCCTGCCAGTTTTTTTTTCCTTCCTGGCACTAAAAAATCTCTCCCTCTTGAGTGGCTATGGCTACCCAGGTTTTCCCATGGCCTGGATGTTTTGTATCTTTTTGTCCCCTTTAGATGGTGTGCCTGGCAATTTAAGTTATAGCAGTCTTTCCTGTACTGAAGAGGGACACATTTCAGGGTGAAAAAGCTTACAGGAAGTGAGTTTGCATTTTCCTGTTGTCATATGGGCACGGCATTTTCTAGGGTGGTCATAGTTGCACGTCGCATCTGTTTTTCCAGATTTCCCATGCCTGTAGATACCAAGTGTATAGCATGTGCACAGGCTTGGTTTCCGTTTGTCTTGGGTTTCTGTGACTGTATTCCCTGTTGGTGCACGTTTACCTGTCTCATTCCTATCCTCACTAGTACTAACAGTGGAGCTCTCACCAGTTGTTTCTGGTAATATATCCTCACTATTGCTAGTGGAGTCCCCTTGTTTGCTATCTCCTTTGGTATTACTAGTTTGTAATATTGGTTTTATCTTGTCCTTGACTATACTTGTGTCCCCACTACAGCTCCTGTCTCCCTCGAGGTCATTTATATGCATTCCCTCATGCGTACATTTACTGACTACCTGGACAGCACCTCCATCCTCACCATTTCTGTCTCCCAGGACAGCACCTCCATCCTCACCATTACTGTCTCCCAGGACAGCACCTCCATCCTCACCATTACTATCTCCCAGGACAGCACCTCCAGCTTCACCGTTACTGTCACCCAGGACAGCACCTCCATCCTCACTATTACTGTCTCCCAGGACAGCACCTCCATCCTCACCATTACTGTCTCCCAGGACAGCACCTCCAGCTTCACCATTACTGTCACCCAGGACAACACCTCCATCCTCACCATTTCTGTCTCCCAGGACAGCACCTCCATCCTCACCATTAGTCTCCCAGGACAGCACCTCCATCCTCACCATTACTGTCTCCCAGGACAGCACTTCCAGCTTTACCATTACTGTCACCCAGGACAGCACCTCCAGCTTTACCATTACTGTCACCCAGGACAGCACCTCCAGCCTTACAGTTTCTGACTACATGGCCAGCATCAAGGGCGATACCATCCAGCCTAGATTTTTTATTTTCCCATCTGTTATAGAGTGCTTCCAGGTTTTCTATGAAGGCTGCTTTGATGTTATCCTCTTTTAATACCAATGTGATTTTAATCCACAGATTTCTCTCATTTGGGCATACCCAAAAACACTTCCCTGATTTAATACTGCTTGTAGATAGTTCTTGGTTATCTGCACAAGGGGCGTGACACCAATTTTCACACAAAATGGCAAGTTATCCATGCGGAAGCTCGTTTGTTTGATTGACTGCAGACTACACAGAGCTTCATAATGTGATTTGAATGGTGGATTTACTATAGTTCTACTAGTAACCCCTTGAATATTCTACTAATAACCTCCTTAAAGTGAAGATCTGGCTTTTTGTATTTCTATTTCTAACTGTACTTGTATATTAGGACAGCTTATCGGTGTACGTTCCTGTTTCATATTTATTGTTTGTGTTTGATAAGGGTGCCTAAAACCCTGTCTGTTTACAGTCTGCTTTATTGTCCAACGAATCCGTTTGAAACCGGTCAAGGGTTCGTAACCAGTCAAGGGTTCGGAACCAGTCAAGGGTTCGGACCAGTCAAGGGTTCGGAACCAGTCGGATCTGATCAGTGGGTCACTTATTTAAATCATATCTGATCGGTGATTTGGGCTAACACATGAAGGAACTACTGAAAATCATTTAACCGAGTAATACTGATTATACTGATACAAAAGTATAACTTGCGTGTTGAAGAACTGGTGATTTCTGGCAGCTCCTACAATGAAGAACGGTCGAGACCTTTATGTACAGCCTGAAGGATTATCGATCAATGTATGTAGCTTTTCTAGGATTTTTCGGTCTCCACCATAACAAATGCTATATTATCACTATAGTTGATTGGTGAAATTATTGGAGGAAAGACGCTTTTTCTGGAGTAATATTTGCTTTTCGTTGTGTATATTGCGACCGCTTGTAACTACAGGTTATAAGATGAGTTGTTTACAATAGGGTCATCACGATTTATCGGGTCATAGTGAACCATACACTGACCATATGTATTTGCCTAATGTATGCAGTCAAGTGTACACGAGAAAGGAACGTTAAAGTAGGCCTACTTACATTTCCTTGCAGTGCTGCCAGCAAGCACATTGAGAGGATTTGTGGTGTATACCTGGAGTTTACCTGGAGAGAGTTCCGGGGGTCAACGCCCCCGCGGCCCGGTCTGTGACCAGGCCTCCTGGTGGATCAGAGCCTGATCAACCAGGCTGTTGCTGCTGGCTGCACGCAAACCAACGTACGAGCCACAGCCCGGCTGATCAGGAACTGACTTTAGGTGTTTGTCCAGTGCCAGCTTGAAGACTGCCAGGGGTCTGTTGGTAATCCCCCTTATGTGTGCTGGGAGGCAGTTGAACAGTCTCGGGCCCCTGACACTTATTGTATGGTCTCTTAACGTGCTAGTGACACCCCTGCTTTTCATTGGGGGGATGGTGCATCGTCTGCCAAGTCTTTTGCTTTCGTAGTGAGTGATTTTCGTGTGCAAGTTCGGTACTAGTCCCTCTAGGATTTTCCAGGTGTATATAATCATGTATCTCTCCCTCCTGCGTTCCAGGGAATACAGGTTTAGGAACCTCAAGCGCTTCCAATAATTGAGGTGTTTTATCTCCGTAGAACAGCATGGCTGAACGAAGATTCACTAGAGTGACCAGCAAGGAGCAGCTCCTGGCCCTCGCTAAGACTGCCACTGAGGACCTTCCTCAATCTGCTACTGTAAGTTAATACTCTAGTAAACATTGCTGCTTGCATTAAAACTGAACTTGTGGATAGCAGAGGGTGTTTTAGTAATAAACATTAACTTTGCAAACACAAAAGTACAACGAACACTTGGCATTAACTTTAATGAACCCACACGTAATAAACAATATTCAGGTTTTTGACTCTAGTACAAACTGCTACAGATTCACAACACCGTGCTGATGCACACCCGCAACTGGATCTCCTGGTTAAACTTCTTCGTACTGAATGACCAGCCAGACTCTCATGTTCTCATGTGGCAGATGAAGGTGAGTGCAATAACTGCTACTACTAGTCACTGTGGTGTGATAGAGGGGAAGGGTGTTATTTTGTTCACCAGGGAAAACGGAAAATGTCTCTTGGTCATAAGATTACTTACAAAGTGAAACTCTAGGTCATTTGACCGAGGCTTTCTGTTGGTTTATATAAACGTCCACTTTTTGAAATATTGAATATCACACCATAACGTTTATACATGGTATGATGGTCTTCTCTAATGTGTGTGATTTGTATTCAGAACGTATGTTATTGATATGATAGTCCTCTCTAATTGGTGAGTTGTGTTCTGCTATGGCAATGTATGAATCTCAGGCGGATGTCTTGGTGTCTGAATTTGTTTCCAAAAAGCTAAATAATCTTGACTGGGGCAAATTTCGAGATCTTCAACAAGGAGTTGGACGTTTTTTTTGTAGAGTTTGCAATAATATAGGACTGTATATGCTTATTAAATTAGTTTATATTGCACTTAACCTGTGAGAAATTGTGTGTATGAAGTTTACAGGCACAGTCCTGAATTATTACATACACATAATTTGAGGAGGGCACAATTAAGGCGGTATACTGTCAAGTAGTTAAGTATCTTAGTGAGGAAAACATACTCCATAGTTACCAGTCAGGTTTTAGGAGAACTGAAATGTCGCTGCGACCCTTGATCCAACAAGACACTTACATTTTTTGATTTACGCCTTTTATCCCAAATATTTGTATTCACTATGGGTAAGGCTACTTCAACAATTCCATCATCATTTATATTAGCTGCTAGTTTTATTATTATTATTACACATTACAATATGATGCCTTCTTTTACGACACTGATAATTATTTAATTTAGCATAGCAATCCATCACATTATGATTGCCCAAATATCTGATAACACCTGTTAAGTTCTTCCAATCTATCTACTTTAACATCCCAGGAACCATAGGCATTACAATCTTTTGAGGGATGAGTACCTTGGCAAAAAAGACCATCCCTTTTTGCTTTACTTGCTCATTATTAACCGGGCCACCCTTATTTAGGTACTTATTCCTCTTAATTTCCTGTGGTGAACCTTTATTCCTGGTTCATTCCACTTGATATGTTTCAATATTATTTTTATGTGATAAATTATGATAATTAACATTAGGGTATTTCTTCCCTTTGTGGAACTTAACAGCTACATCAGTCCTTATTTTTTTATAAACTATGTTTTTAATTGCAAGGCTACAAATTTGTACAACTATAATGCTTTATAACTAAAATGTTCAAATTTCATTGTTTAAAATACTCAATTGTACTTCATATTGTAAATTGTTTGCTGTAATTTTTACCACTGAATCTATCATTGCTTAGTTAATCTTAAGTTAATTTTAAGCTGCCCATAATGCTCTGCATACAAGGGGCTTTTGGCATGTACACTCAACTACTATAATTCCTTGTACAACTATGTATCATCTCCACATAAAAAAATATTATTATTATTATTATTATAATTATTTGGTTGACTAGTCTGTAGCTGTACAATTAATTCTTGAAGACCTACTCTTATTTCCTCCAGAGAAGAATATCCTTTTTGGTACTTATTAGCTAACTCCTCTACTGCTCTTACTAGTCAATTTATTCTGTACAATAGCACTCAATATCCAATCTGATCCATCCAAATCAAATGTGTTACTTAAGATTTTAAGAGTGCTTTCCAATTTGACTCTAAATTGCTGTAAATTTTATAAGTGTGCTCTGGAGTTTTTAAATTTGACCACAATAGTTACTAGGTCCAACCTACTTTGTTCTAAATTATCATAGGTGACCTCTAACAAATCAACTACTTCTGTGTAACTACTGTCAACTTCTGGAAAGCCTTGCATTAAGATGTGGTCATCACCTTTTACCTGCCTTTTAAGGTAAAATAATTTAGTAACACCTGCAAGATCATTCCTGTTTTGTACAGCTGCCTTAAATGCAAACCAGAATTTTTCCCAGCTGTCTCCTGGATTCAACATAGGTAGACATAGCTCTGATAGTTGGGCATTGACATTGTATTTACATTACTGGGCTGACTAATTTATTTAATGCCCTACTTTTACAAGTCAAGATTTTCTCTTCTAAGTCATAATATTCATAGATTACTAATTCCATTTCTTCATCTGCACAATTTACCAGCAGATTTTCTTCATATTCTTTATACAATAATTTATGCGAGTTACACATCTTTGACCCCATTGCCTATACTCTCACTAGTCCATCTATCCTCCAATAGTTGTTTATATCTTACCCAAGCTGACTCCAACTTCAGTTTATAAACCTTCACCTCTCTCTACCTTTGTAACTTGTGAGTTCATTACCTTTGTACCTAGTTCAGCTATCAAAACTTTAGGGGCCCAGTCCCTGGACCCATTACGTACCTCTGTAATCTGTAAATACCTTTGTAACTTGTGTGGGTGTGTGTGTGCGTGTGTGGGTGTGTGTGTGTGGGTGTGTGTGTGTGGGTGTGTGTGTGTGGGTGTGTGTGAGGGTGTGTGTGTGGGTGTGTGTGAGGGTGTGTGTGTGTGGGTGTTGGTGTGTGTGTGTGTGGGTGTGTGTGTGTGGGTGTGCGTCCTTGTGTGTATGCATATATTTGTACGCTCGTGTGCACATGTCCGTGCGTGCGCCCTCGTGTGTGTATGTGCGCGCGCGCACTAGTGTGGGTGTATGATCCACTTAATATTTGTATTTATAACTCATTACAATTGTGACCAGGTGTGGACGTATCAGTGGTTCATTACTTTGTAATTTGTTCATGACTGTAACCATGTGTAGGAGTGAAGCTGATTCATTACCTCTGTAACTTGCCATGATTAGTGACCAGATCTACCTGGAGTTCATTACCTTTGTAACTAGTTCAGCTATCATAACTTTGGGGTCCAGTCACTGGACCCATTATGTACCTTTGTAATCTTTTGACTACCGCCCACAGGATGGGTATGGGGTGCATAAAGATATTAAACTAAAGTGTGTGTGTGTGTGTGTGTGTGTGTGTGTGTGTGTGTGTGTGTGTGTGTGTGTGTGTGTGTGTGTGTGTGTGTGTGTGTGTGTGTGACTCAACAATCAATATTTGCACCAATAACTCATTACAATTGTGACCGGGTGTGGAAGTGTGAATTGCTCATTACTCTATAATTTGTTCATGATTGTAGCCAAAGTATAAACGTAAGTAACCATTCTACAGAATTCATTACCTTTGTAACTTGTGAGCTCATTACCTTTGTACCTAGTTCAGCTATCAAAACTTTGGGGGCCCAGTCCCTGGACCCATTACGTACCTCTGTAATCTGTAAATACCTTTGTAACTTGTCATGATTGTGACCAGACTTACCTGGAGTTCATTACCTTTGTAAATTGTGAGTTCATTACCTTTGTAAATTGTGAGTTCATTACCTTTGTAAATTGTGAGTTCATTACCTCTGTAACTTGCTCAGCTATCAAAACTTTGGAGTCCAGTCCCTGGACCAATTATGTACCTCTGTAATCTTTTGACTACCGCCCACAGGATGGGTATGGGGTGCATAATAAACATATTAAACTAACTAAATAAAAACTTGTCATGATTGTGACCAGACCTACCTGGAGTTCATTACCTTTGTAAATTGTGAGTTCATTACCTCTGTAACTTGCTCAGCTATCAAAACTTTGGAGTCCAGCCCCTGGACCAATTATGTACCTCTGTAATCTTTTGACTACCGCCCACAGGATGGGTATGGGGTGCATAATAAACATATTAAACTACCTAACTAAAACACCTCTCTCTTACTTGCTGCTTCTATTTTCCTTGTATCCCATCTACCTTTTACTCTCACTGTAGCTACAACTACAGAGTTATCTGAAATATCTGTGGCCCCTCAATAAACATGTACATCCTGAAATCTATTCAACAATCTTTTATAATAATAATAATAATAATAACAGAAATAATAATAATTTTTATAATAATAATAATAACAGAAATAATAATAATTTTTATTTGGAGATGATACACAGTTGTACAAGGAATTATAGTAGTTGGGTGTACATGCCAAAAGCCCCTTGTATGCAGAGCATTATGGGCACCTTAAAATTAACTTAAGATTAACTAAGCAATGATAGATTCAGTGGTAAAAATTACAGTAAACAATTTACAATATGAAGTACAATTGAGTATTTTAAACAATGAAATTTGAACATTTTAGTTATAAAGCATTATAGTTGTACAAATTTTGTAGCATTACAATGCATAATGTAACAAAATGATCAGTTTACTATATGTAGTCATACAATTTATTAATCCAATCAAATCGAATAAAATCATTAGATGAGTTACTGTACATTCAAGAGAATGGATTATTATTAGGTAATGTAATTAAAACCACAGTTTGATAGGGTCACGGGTTATACATTTATGAAATACAGTTATTCAATATTTATTTAGTTTTGGGTGAGTAAGTGGTTTTTTAGAAGAGTCTTGAACTGATAAACAGTGTTTTGTATTCACAGGTAATGAATTCCAAATTTTTGGGCCTTTTATGTGCATTGAGTTTTTACATAGTGTGAGATGGACACGGGGAACATCAAAGAGTGATCTGTGCCTTGTGTTATGGTCATGTGTTCTGTTGAGGTTCATAAGGAGAAGTTTGAGGGGAGGGTTTATATCTGAGTTTAGTGTTCTATGTATGTAGTAGGCACAATAATAAGTATGGATGTTTTGTACGGTGAGTAACTCCAACAAACTACTGTCATTACGCCCTACATCATATACTGTATACTTATTTGTCCTCTTTTTCTTAAAATATATATTACCTATAACCAAACCTCTTTCCATACAAAGTTCAATCAAAGGGCACCCATTACCTGGAGTTTACCTGGAGAGAGTTTCGGGGGTCAATGCCCCCGCGGCCCGGTCTGTGACCAGGCCTCCTGGTGGATCAGCGCCTGATCAACCAGGCTGTTGCTGCTGGCTGCACGCAAACCAACGTACGAGCCACAGCCCGGCTGATCAGGAACTGACTTTAGGTGCTTGTCCAGTGCCAGCTTGAAGACTGCCAGGGGTCTGTTGGTAATCCCCCTTATGTGTGCTGGGAGGCAGTTGAACAGTCTCGGGCCCCTGACACTTATTGTATGGTCTCTTAACGTGCTAGTGACACCCCTGCTTTTCATTGGGGGGATGGTGCATCGTCTGCCAAGTCTTTTGCTTTCGTAGTGAGTGATTTTCGTGTGCAAGTTCGGTACTAGTCCCTCTAGGATTTTCCAGGTGTATATAATCATGTATCTCTCCCTCCTGCGTTCCAGGGAATACAGGTTTAGAAACCTCAAGCGCTCCCAGTAATTGAGGTGTTTTATCTCCGTTATGCGCGCCGTGAAAGTTCTCTGTACATTTTCTAGGTCGGCAATTTCACCTGCCTTGAAAGGTGCTGTTAGAGTGCAGCAATATTCCAGCCTAGATAGAACAAGTGACCTGAAGAGTGTCATCATGGGCTTGGCCTCCCTAGTTTTGAAGGTTCTCATTATCCATCCTGTCATTTTTCTAGCAGATGCGATTGATACAATGTTATGGTCCTTGAAGGTGAGATCCTCCGACATAATCACTCCCAGGTCTTTGACGTTGGTGTTTCGCTGTATTTTGTGGCCAGAATTTGTTTTGTACTCTGATGAAGATTTAATTTCCTCATGTTTACCATATCTGAGTAATTGAAATTTCTCATCGTTGAACTTCATATTGTTTTCTGCAGCCCACTGAAAGATTTGGTTGATGTCCGCCTGGAGCCTTGCAGTGTCTGCAATGGAAGACACTGTCATGCAGATTCGGGTGTCATCTGCAAAGGAAGACACGGTGCTGTGGCTGACATCCTTGTCTATGTCGGATATGAGGATGAGGAACAAGATGGGAGCTAGTACTGTGCCTTGTGGAACAGAGCTTTTCACCGTAGCTGCCTCGGACTTTACTCTGTTGACGACTACTCTCTGTGTTCTGTTAGTGAGGAAATTATAGATCCATCGACCGACTTTTCCTGTTATTCCTTTAGCGCGCATTTTGTGCGCTATTACGCCATGGTCACACTTGTCGAAGGCTTTTGCAAAGTCTGTATATATTACATCTGCATTCTTTTTGTCTTCTAGTGCATTTAGGACCTTGTCGTAGTGATCCAGTAGTTGAGACAGACAGGAGCGACCTGTTCTAAACCCATGTTGCCCTGGGTTGTGTAACTGATGGGTTTCTAGATGGGTGGTGATCTTGCTTCTTAGGACCCTTTCAAAGATTTTTATGATATGGGATGTTAGTGCTATTGGTCTGTAGTTCTTTGCTGTTGCTTTACTGCCCCCTTTGTGGAGTGGGGCTATGTCTGTTGTTTTTAGTAACTGAGGGACGACCCCCGTGTCCATGCTCCCTCTCCATAGGATGGAAAAGGCTCGTGATAGGGGCTTCTTGCAGTTCTTGATGAACACAGAGTTCCATGAGTCTGGCCCTGGGGCAGAGTGCATGGGCATGTCATTTATCGCCTGTTCGAAGTCATTTGGCGTCAGGATAACATCGGATAGGCTTGTGTTAATCAAATTTTGTGGCTCTCTCATAAAAAATTCATTTTGATCTTCGACTCTCAGTCTGGTTAGCGGCTTGCTAAAAACTGAGTCATATTGGGACTTGAGTAGCTCACTCATTTCCTTGCTGTCATCTGTGTAGGACCCATCTTGTTTAAGTAGGGGCCCAATACTGGGCGTTGTTCTCGATTTTGATTTGGCATAGAAGAAATACTTTGGGTTTCTTTCGATTTCATTTATAGCTTTTAGTTCTTCCCGCGATTCCTGACTCCTAAAGGATTCTTTTAGCTTAAGTTCGATGCTTGCTATTTCTCTGACCAGTGTCTCCCTGCGCATTTCAGATATATTGACCTCTTTTAGCCGCTCTGTTATTCTTTTCCGTCGCCTGTAAAGGGAGCGCCTGTCTCTTTCTATTTTACATCTACTCCTCCTTTTTCTTAGAGGAATAAGCCTTGTGCATACATCGAGTGCCACCGAGTTAATCTGTTCTAGGCATAAGTTTGGGTCTGTGTTGCTTAGTATATCTTCCCAGCTTATATCGGTTAGGACTTGGTTTACTTGGTCCCACTTTATGTTTTTGTTATTGAAGTTGAATTTGGTGAATGCTCCCTCGTGACTAGTCTCATTTTGTCGGTCTGGGGCTCCACGCATACATGTCTGAACCTCAATTATGTTGTGATCTGAGTATATTGTTTTTGATATGGTGACATTTCTTATCAGATCATCATTGTTAGTGAAGATGAGGTCTAGTGTATTCTCCAGTCTAGTAGGCTCTATTATTTGCTGGTTTAAATTGAATTTTGTGCAGAGATTTAAAAGCTCGTGTGAGTGTGAGTTTTCATCAGAGCTGCCTCCTGGTGTTATTACTGCAACAATATTATTTGCTATATTCCTCCATTTTAGGTGCCTTAAGTTGAAATCCCCCAGGAGCAAGATGTTGGGTGCAGGAGCTGGAAGATTTTCCAGACAGTGGTCAATTTTTAACAGCTGTTCCTGGAATTGCTGGGATGTTGCATCCGGAGGCTTGTAGACTACCACAATGACTAGGTTTTGGTTCTCGACCTTTACTGCTAAAACTTCCACTACGTCATTTGAGGCATTAAGCAGTTCTGTGCAAACAAGTGACTCTGCAATGTACAGGCCAACCCCCCCCTTTTGCCTGTTCACTCTGTCACATCTGTATAGGTTGTAACCTGGGATCCATATTTCGTTGTCCAAGTGATCCTTTATGTGGGTCTCAGTGAAAGCCGCGAACATTGCCTTTGCCTCTGCAAGCAGTCCACGGATGAAAGGTATTTTGTTGTTTGTTGCTGGCTTTAGACCCTGTATATTTGCAAAGAAGAATGTTATCGGACTGGTGGTATTGTTGGTACTGGGGGGGGGATTTTTTTTTCGGCATTAGTATCTGTATCTGTTGGTTTGGAGTGGAGGCCATCGACTGTTTACCTGGAGTTTACCTGGAGAGAGTTCCGGGGGTCAACGCCCCCGCGGCCCGGTCTGAGACCAGGCCTCCTGGTGGATCAGAGCCTGATCAACCAGGCTGTTGCTGCTGGCTGCACGCAAACCAACATACGAGCTACAGCCTGGCTGATCCAGAACTGACTTTAGGTGCTTGTCCAGTGCCAGCTTGAAGACTGCCAGGGGTCTGTTGGTAATCCCCCTTATGTGTGCTGGGAGGCAGTTGAACAGTCTCGGGCCCCTGACACTTATTGTATGGTCTCTTAACGTGCTAGTGACACCCCTGCTTTTCATTGGGGGGATGGTGCATCGTCTGCCAAGTCTTTTGCTTTCGTAGTGAGTGATTTTCGTGTGCAAGTTCGGTACTAGTCCCTCTAGGATTTTCCAGGTGTATATAATCATGTATCTCTCCCTCCTGCGTTCCAGGGAATACAGGTTTAGGAACCTCAAGCGCTCCCAATAATTGAGGTGTTTTATCTCCGTTATGCGCGCCGTGAAAGTTCTCTGTACATTTTCTAGGTCGGCAATTTCACCTGCCTTGAAAGGTGCTGTTAGTGTGCAGCAATATTCCAGCCTAGATAGAACAAGTGACCTGAAGAGTGTCATCATGGGCTTGGCCTCCCTAGTTTTGAAGGTTCTCATTATCCATCCTGTCATTTTTCTAGCAGATGCGATTGATACAATGTTATGGTCCTTGAAGGTGAGATCCTCCGACATGATCACTCCCAGGTCTTTGACGTTGGTGTTTCGCTCTATTTTGTGGCCAGAATTTGTTTTGTACTCTGATGAAGATTTAATTTCCTCATGTTTACCATATCTGAGTAATTGAAATTTCTCATCGTTGAACTTCATATTGTTTTCTGCAGCCCACTGAAAGATTTGGTTGATGTCTGCCTGGAGCTTTGCAGTGTCTGCAATGGAAGACACTGTCATGCAGATTCGGGTGTCATCTGCAAAGGAAGACACGGTGCTGTGGCTGACATCCTTGTCTATGTCGGATATAAGGATGAGGAACAAGATGGGAGCGAGTACTGTGCCTTGTGGAACAGAGCTTTTCACCGTAGCTGCCTCGGACTTTACTCTGTTGACGACTACTCTCTGTGTTCTGTTAGTGAGGAAATTATAGATCCATCGACCGACTTTTCCTGTTATTCCTTTAGCACGCATTTTGTGCGCTATTACGCCATGGTCACACTTGTCGAAGGCTTTTGCAAAGTCTGTATATATTACATCTGCATTCTTTTTGTCTTCTAGTGCATTTAGGACCTTGTCGTAGTGGTCCAATAGTTGAGACAGACAGGAGCGACCTGTTCTAAACCCATGTTGCCCTGGGTTGTGTAACTGATGGGTTTCTAGATGCGTGGTGATCTTGCTTCTTAGGACCCTTTCAAAGATTTTTATGATATGGGATGTTAGTGCTATTGGTCTGTAGTTCTTTGCTGTTGCTTTACTGCCCCCTTTGTGGAGTGGGGCTATGTCTGTTGTTTTTAGTAACTGTGGGACGACCCCCGTGTCCATGCTCCCTCTCCATAGGATGGAAAAGGCTCGTGATAGGGGCTTCTTGCAGTTCTTGATGAACACAGAGTTCCATGAGTCTGGCCCTGGGGCAGAGTGCATGGGCATGTCATTTATCGCCTGTTCGAAGTCATTTGGCGTCAGGATAACATCGGATAGGCTTGTGTTAATCAAATTTTGTGGCTCTCTCATAAAAAATTCATTTTGATCTTCGACTCTCAGTCTGGTTAGCGGCTTGCTAAAAACTGAGTCATATTGGGACTTGAGTAGCTCACTCATTTCCTTGCTGTCATCTGTGTAGGACCCATCTTGTTTAAGTAGGGGCCCAATACTGGACGTTGTTCTCGATTTTGATTTGGCATAGGAGAAGAAATACTTTGGGTTTCTTTCGATTTCATTTATGGCTTTTAGTTCTTCCCGCGATTCCTGACTCCTAAAGGATTCTTTTAGCTTAAGTTCGATGCTTGCTATTTCTCTGACCAGTGTCTCCCTACGCATTTCAGATATATTGACCTCTTTTAGCCGCTCTGTTATTCTTTTCCGTCGCCTGTAAAGGGAGCGCCTGTCTCTTTCTGTTTTACATCTACTCCTCCTTTTTCTTAGAGGAATAAGCCTTGTGCATACATCGAGTGCCACCGAGTTAATCTGTTCTAGGCATAAGTTGGGGTCTGTGTTGCTTAGTATATCTTCCCAGCTTATATCGGTTAGGACTTGGTTTACTTGGTCCCACTTTATGTTTTTGTTATTGAAGTTGAATTTGGTGAATGCTCCCTCGTGACTAATCTCATTATGTCGGTCTGGGGCTCCGCGCATACATGACTGAACCTCAATTATGTTGTGATCTGAGTATATTGTTTTTGATATGGTGATATTTCTTATCAGATCATCATTGTTAGTGAAGATGAGGTCTAGTGTATTCTCCAGTCTAGTAGGCTCTATTATTTGCTGGTTTAAATTGAATTTTGTGCAGAGATTTAAAAGCTCGCGTGAGTGTGAGTTTTCATCAGAGCTGCCTCCTGGTGTTATTACTGCAACAATATTATTTGCTATATTCCTCCATTTTAGGTGCCTTAAGTTGAAATCCCCCAGGAGCAAGATGTTG
This sequence comes from Cherax quadricarinatus, assembly GCF_038502225.1. Classification (NCBI taxonomy): domain Eukaryota; kingdom Metazoa; phylum Arthropoda; class Malacostraca; order Decapoda; family Parastacidae; genus Cherax; species Cherax quadricarinatus. The sequence continues at coordinate 17,717,626 of NC_091296.1, forward strand.
GGTGCAGGAGCTGGAAGGTTTTCCAGACAGTGGTCAATTTTTAACAGCTGTTCCTGGAATTGCTGGGATGTTGCATCCGGAGGCTTGTAGACTATCACAATGACTAGGTTTTGGTTCTCGACCTTTACTGCTAAAACTTCCACTACATCATTTGAGGCATTTAGCAGTTCTGTGCAAACAAGTGACTCTGCAATGTACAGGCCAACCCCCCCCTTTTGCCTGTTCACTCTGTCACATCTGTATAGGTTGTAACCTGGGATCCATATTTCGTTGTCCAAGTGATCCTTTATGTGGGTCTCAGTGAAAGCCGCGAACATTGCCTTTGCCTCTGCAAGCAGTCCACGGATGAAAGGTATTTTGTTGTTTGTTGCTGGCTTTAGACCCTGTATATTTGCAAAGAAGAATGTTATCGGACTGGTGGTATTGTTGGTACTGGGGGGGGATTTTTTTTCCGGCATTAGTATCTGTATCTGTTGGTTTGGAGTGGAGGCCATCGACTGTGGTTCCACTCCAGGAATGACTGGATTTGGTGTACGATTTCTGCCATTTCCTGCCAGTTTTTTTTCCTTCCTGGCACTAAAAAACCTCTCCCTCTTGAGTGGCTGTGGCTACCCAGGTTTTCCCATGGCCTGGATGTTTTGTATCTTTTTGTCCCCTTTAGATGGTATGCCTGGCAATTTAAGTTATAGCACAGTCTTTCCTGTACTGAAGAGGTACACAGTTCAGGGTGAAAAAGCTTACAGGAAGGGAGTTTGCATTTTCCTGTTGTCATATGGGCATGGCATTTCCTAGGGTGGTCATAGTTGCACGTCCCATCTGTTTTTCCAGATTTCCCATGCCAGCAGATACCGAGTGCATAGTATGTGCACAGGCTTGGTTTCCGTTTGCCTTGGGTTTCTGTGACTGTATTCCCTGTTGGTGCATGTTTCCCTGTCTTACTTCTATCCTCCCTAGCACCAACAATGGAGCTCCCACCAGTTGTTTTTGGTAATATATCCTCACTATTGCTAGTGGAGTCCTCTTGTTTGCTATTTCCTGCGGTATTTCTAGTTTGCAATATTGGTTTTATCTTATCTTTGACTACACTTGTTTCCCTACTATGGCTCCTGTCCCCTATGAGGTCATTTATATGTATTCCTTCCTGCGTATAATTCCCGACTACCTGGACAAAATCTCCAGCTTCACCATTACTGTCTCCCAGGACAGCATCTCCAGCTTCCCCATTACTGTCTCCCAGGACAGCATCTCCAGCTTCACCATTACTGTCTCCCAGGACAGCACCTCCAGCTTCACCATTACTGTCTCCCAGGACAGCACCTCCAGCTTCCCCATTACTGTCTCCCAGGACAGCACTATGAGCCCCCCATTTACTGACTACCAGTACATCATCTCCAGCCTTACAGTTTCTGACTACATGGCCAGTATCAAGGGCAGTACCATTCAGCCCGGACTTTTTATGTTCCCATCTGTTGTAGAAAGCTTCCAGGTTTTCTATGAAAGCAGCTTTGATGTTGACCTCTTTTAATACCCTTGTGATTTTAGTCCACAGATTTATCTCATTTGGGCATACCCAAAAACACTTCCCTGTTTTAATACTGCTTGTAGCTAGTTCTTGGATATCTGCACAAGGGGCGTGACACCAATTTCCACAGAAATGACAATTTATGCATGTGGAAGCCCGTTTGTTTGACTGACCACAGACTACACACAGCTTCATAATGATTTGAATGGTTGATTTACTGCAATTCTACTAGCAACCTCTTGAATATTCTATTAATAACCTGCTAGGTGGTGCACAACGAAACCGTTTGAAACCAGTCCAGGGTTCGGACCAGTCAAGGGTTCGGACCAGTCTATCTGATCTGATCAGTGGGTCACTTATTTAAACCATACTGGTCGGTGATTTGAGCTAACACATGAAGGATCTACTGGAAATTATCTACCCGAGTAATATGTGATTTGATTGATACAAAAGTATAACTTGCGTGTTGAAGAGCCGGTGACTGCTGGCACTCCTACAATGACGAACGGTCGAGCCTCCACCCTTGTTTATCAATCGCTGTATCTAGCTTCTCTATTTTTTTTTCCGTCTCCACCACAATAAATGCTATATTATCACTATAGTTGACTGGTGCAAATTTTGGAGGAAGGGCGCTTTTTCTGTAGTAATAATTGCTTCTCGTTGTGTATATTGCGACCGCTGGTAACTACAGGTTATATGAAATTCACAGTAACGTCTGGTATTTCAAGAAAAAGAAACTAATGAAAGTCACTCCACTCCACTAAGTACCATTATAATACTGGTTAGTTGCTACTACAACACTGTATTCTGCTATTCACTGGTATCACTAGATTATATGCGAGTACACTAGCAGGCCAGGTTCCACTCCAGGAATGACTGGATTTGGTGTACGATTTCTGCCATTTCCTGCCAGTTTTTTTTCCTTCCTGGCACTAAAAAACCTCTCCCTCTTGAGTGGCTGTGGCTACCCAGGTTTTCCCATGGCCTGGATGTTTTGTATCTTTTTGTCCCCTTTAGATGGTATGCCTGGCAATTTAAGTTATAGCACAGTCTTTCCTGTACTGAAGAGGTACACATTTCAGGGTGAAAAAGCTTACAGGAAGGGAGTTTGCATTTTCCTGTTGTCATATGGGCATGGCATTTTCTAGGGTGGTCATAGTTGCACGTCCCATCTGTTTTTCCAGATTTCCCATGCCAGCAGATACCAAGTGCATAGTATGTGCACAGGCTTGGTTTCCGCTTGCCTTGGGTTTCTGTGACTGTATTCCCTGTTGGTGCATGTTTCCCTGTCTTACTTCTATCCTCCCTAGCACCAACAATGGAGCTCCCACCAGTTGTTTTTGGTAATTTATCCTCACTATTGCTATTGGAGTCCTCTTGTTTGCTATTTCCTGCGGTATTTCTAGTTTGCAATATTGGTTTTATCTTATCTTTGACTACACTTGTTTCCCTACTATGGCTCCTGTCCCCTATGAGGTCATTTATATGTATTCCTTCCTGCGTATAATTCCCGACTACCTGGACAAAATCTCCAGCTTCACCATTACTGTCTCCCAGGACAGTATCTCCAGCTTCACCATTTCTGTCTCCCAGGACAGCACCTCCAGCTTCACCATTACTGTCTCCCAGGACAGCACCTCCAGCTTTACTATTACTGTCTCCCAGGACATCACCTCCAGCCTTACAGTTTGTGACTACATGGCCAGTATCAAGGGCAGTACCATTCAGCCCAGACTTTTTATGTTCCCATCTGTTGTAGAAAGCTTCCAGGTTTTCTATGAAAGCAGCTTTGATGTTGTCCTCTTTTAATACCCTTGTGATTTTAGTCCACAGATTTTCCTCATTTGGGCATACCCAGAAACACTTCTCTGTTTTAATACTGCTTGTAGCTAGTTCTGGGATATCTGCACAAGGGGCGTGACACCAATTTCCACAAAAATGACAATTTATCCATGTGGAAGCCCGTTTGTTTTGATTGACCACAGACTACACACAGCTTCATAATGATTTGAATGGTTGATTTACTGCAATTCTACTAGCAACCTCTTGAATATTATATTAATAACCTCCTTAAATGAAGCTCTAGCTATTTGTATTTCTGTTTCTAACTCTTTTTGTATATTGGACAGCTTACCGTCACGTTCCTGATTTTTAATGTTTGTGTTTATAAGGGCGCCTACAACCCCATCCGTTTACAGTCTGCTTTATTGTCCAACGAAACTGTTTGAAACCAGTCCCGGGTTCGGACCAGTCAAGGGTTCGGACCAGTCAAGGGTCCGGACCAGTCGATCTGCTCTGATCAGTGGGTCACTTATTTAAAACATACTGGTCGGTGATTTGAGCTAACACATGAAGGATCTACTGGAAATTATCTACCCGAGTAATATGTGATTTGACTGATACAAAAGTATAACTTGCGTGTTGAAGAGCCGGTGATATCTGGCAGCTCCTACAATGACGAACGGTCACCTCCTTGTTTATCAATCGCTGTATCTGGCTTTTCTATTTTTTTTTTTTCCGTCTCCACCACAATAAATGCTATATTATCACTATAGTTGACTGGTGCAAATTTTGGAGGAAGGACGCTTTTTCTGTAGTAATAATTGCTTCTCGTTGTGTATATTGCGACCGCTGGTAACTACAGGTTATATGAAATTCACAGTAACGTCTCGTATTACAAGAAAAGAAACTAATGAAAGTCACTCCACTCCACTAAGTACCATTATAATACTGGTTAGTTGCTACTACAACACTGTATTCTGCTATTCACTGGTATCACTAGATTATATGCGAGTACACTAGCAGGCCAGTAAGATTATTAAAAACAGCTGACCTGTGGTAAGTTTCTGGCGACTTCTGGCACCTTCCTCTATAGGCTTATCACTTCATTTACAAATTCACCTGTTTTCAAATGACACTTTAGCCTTTATCATCAATATACTAGGGAGCCACTGTAGTATACACTATACACTATGTATACTCAATGTTATCAGGGAGACTTTCTTTCCTCTGACATGAAAAGTTCAATTATTATTATTTTTTTCCACACGGGACACAGGCAGTAAACTCTGCTACGCAGTGCACACTAATTCTCCTTTTTTGACTCAGTATATAATGTTTTTCGCCCAAGATTGGTTCCAGGCGCTAGAGGGATGTATCGTATAGGATTGATGACACAAATTAAAGTTCTAGCACGTAAGAGCGACCGTGAAAACACGAGAAAACCGGGAGCACCACTACATCACTCTCCAGATTGTTCCACTTCCAGGAGATTTTTATCATTGACATCTGGCACCCCAGATTTACCACACCCTCTTTACGTGTTTCTCCTACTTTAGCATTTAGGTCCCATACCAAAATTACTCTCTCACTTGGTTCCAAAGTCCCTACACTCGCTTAACATCTCCCAAAATCTCTCTCTCTCCTCTACACTCCTCTCCTCTCCAGGTGCCTACACACTTATTATAACCCACTTTTCGTATCCGACTCCTATTTTAATCCAAATAATCTTTGAATTTATACATTTATATTCCCTCTTCTCCTTCCATAACTGATCCTTCAATATTATCGCTACCCCTTCCTTAGCTCAAACTCTCTCAGATACTTCTGACTTAATCCTATTTATTTCTCCCCACTGAAACTCACCTACCCCCTTCAGCTTTGTTTCACTTAGAGGAAGGGCATCCAACTTCTTTTCATTCATAATATTAGCAATCATCTCTTATTTACCCATATCATTGTACTTATACCGTTGAATCTACAGGATAAGCGTTATCCTGTTTCCGTCGCTTACAGGCTATTGTCCTATCTCAGTTCATTTTCAGGCAAAGAGCCGCTATCCTATCTCAGCTCAATCAGGGCCAAGCCTCATCTACGAGTCAGCTAACTCCCAAGTACCCATTTACTGATACTTAAACAGGGGCAACAGGTGTATGGAAACATGCTCAAAGTTACTCCTTTCACAGGATCAAACCTAGGATCTTTGGCTCTGAGCTATAAGCCACTTAGTAAATTTGTTTCCTTCAGAACTCTCCATCTGATGTTAGCTTCAGCTGCCGGGAAGACGAAGTTGACCATCTGATAAGGGTGTTAAAGAAAACGTCCCAACTTGATTGGCGGGGACACTTGAATATTTACCATGTCCCTTATTATTTGGAGAAGCCAATGAAGATGCTGGCTTCAGAACTAGACATCTCCTTCTTCAGCAATGGTCATCATACGTTCACCTACAACCCTCACCTGGATGATGATCCCCTCAGGTAGGTGGCGTACTTTTGCTTCTGTAGGAATGTATTATTTTCAAATGCTGACGTAGATACCGCGTTGGTAAACTTAGGTAATCAAACTTTTTTTAACCTGATTCTTTCCAGTAAAAGAAAGGTTCCCATAAAATATGCTGAGAATACTTTTTATTTGCTGAGAATAAATTGTAATACCGTGGGTGAAACATTTAAGAACTGACTAGTAAAATAAAAATTAAATGTATTATTGATTGTATGAGTATAAGGAATTCGTGGCCAGCGGCGATCTTCTTTCCTTACATTTTAATGGGGAAGAGCAACAAATGTATGGGTCATACAAGGCCTAGGGAATGGGCGGCAATTAGATTTGATCCAAGGAAGGTGAAGATAGGCCCAGTTGCTTGGATCAAGAGCTCCTCACCAGCATCAATGCCCCTAGTGATAGTTCTGAATTTGTATTTAACACATATTTAATAAATGAAGGAAATAGAGTGATGTGAACGAAGCAGGTAAACCAAACCACAAACAATGCAACTTTACATCTGCAGTCTAAATGTGAATTTTGTTTGGGATGTGTTCATGAAAGGTGCATGTTGTATATAGCAGGGGTGTCACTAGCACGTTAAGAGACCATACAATAAGTGTCAGGGGCCCGAGACTGTTCAACTGCCTCCCAGCATACATAAGGGGGATTACCAACAGACCCCTGGCAGTCTTTAAGCTGGCACTGGACAAGCACCTAAAGTCGGTTCCTGACCAGCCGGGCTGTGGCTCGTACGTTGGTTTGCGTGCAGCCAGCAGCAACAGCCTGGTTGATCAGGCTCTGATCCACCAGGCCTGGTCACAGACCGGGCCGCGGGGGCGTTGACCCCCGGAACTCTCTCCAGGTATAGTAACAGTGCTGGCCTGGCTGGCAAAGATCTCACTTCACACACGGATGGCTCGGGTTCGATTCCCGGCTGGGCAGTAATATTTTGACGCATTTCCTTACACCTGTTGTCCTGTTCACCTAGCAGCAAGTAGGTACCTGGGCGTTAGTCGACTGATGTGGGTCACATCCTGGGGGACAAGATTGAAGACCCCAATGGAAATAAGAGAGACAGAGTCCTCGATGACGCACTGACTTTCTTGGGTTATCCTGGGTGGATAACCCTGAGGGGTTAAAAATCCGAATGAAATCTTATCTTCTCCTCAGTTATTATGCAATAAATGCACTTTAATTGTTACCATTTAATTTACTGACCTAGGTAATGTGTCATCTTTTCTGCGACAAACAAATCCTTCAGAAGTATTGAAGATTATTTTATTATTATATCCAAATGGCTGAATATAACTAATAAGGTACCTCAGGGATACCTCCGTGGCCATACCTTTTTCATAATCTAAATTATTTAGGAATGAGTCAATTAACAAATACAGAACTATTATCAATGCACCACGTCACATGACTTCGTTTCTTTTTTTTTTATCTTTTTCCCCATGTTCTCAGTCTGTTATTGCATATTTGTTGTTACAGAAGCCAGAAGCAGATCTACGCTTGTGTTGGTTCGTCTTCATTGTTTAACTTATAACAGTTTCGCATTTCCTCTTATTTCCTTATACTCTAATCTTTTTCCGTTTTACTGCAGGTGTGGCCCTGGTTTCTGCGTCCGTCGACTGGGCAAGGCAGGGCTACAGCACTTGCTAAATATGAGCCTCTACAGCAAGCACTTACCGCTGGAGCCCATGTGGAAGATGACGGAGTACCTGCCTGCCGTCGGGGTTTATCTTGATTCAAGTGTTACCGAGGACAGACCTATTGACCTCCAGCACCTGTCCTACGCTGGAGACGAGGAAATTCCCGTCTCCTGGGTTTCTTCCACCTTTTACGGGTCATTGGGTATGTTGGGAACACACAAGAGCTACAGGAGAAAGGGGCTAGGTAGCTTAATAATTACGGTAGTGGCTAGGCTTTATACTCGCCTGGGCTTCATCTCTCATTGCCACGTTGGAGCTAACAATATTCCTTCCAAGGCGATGTTCAATAAAATGCCTGCGTGGGAAGACACTCATTCTGCTACCTGGCTGAAAACTCCTTAGACACTTGAAGGCCATATATATATATATATATATATATATATATATATATATATATATATATATATATATATATATATATATATATATATATATATATATATATATATATATATATATATATATATATATACTATGTGAACATTTATTAATAAACAAAATACATTTACAGAAAAAAACATAAACATGAATACAATGGCACAATGTATCAAAGATGATGAATTTCCTCCAGCTCCTCCGAGGCTGGACGTGAGCCAAGTATGCAGCAAGCATTTCCCCTCTGGATGGCGACGCTGAGGCGCTGGAACATGAAAGTGGCTGCCCTTGGGTCCCTGGTGGTGTCGATGAGTCTGGAACCCAATTCTTTAAGGAAACGTGTGGCATTTTTTCCCCATGATCCCAAGGTCTCTGATCCCACTGGGACAAATTGATACTGTTGGCTAATGTCCCTGTACTTGCTGATCTTGTACTCCTCCCTGTGGTCAGCAGCTCCTCCCTGTCGCCCCACACTGTGATGGATATAGGTGTTAGCCAGTGTGGACACACAGGTATAGTCCCATGCTAAGAGCTTGCCATTCTTCCAAGGATAGATGGTGATCCCGTCGGGGCGGTTTGCTGGGTTGTGGGTATTGTTTGCTGCAAGTGATCGTGGCTCCCTCTCGGCAGGGCATCCAGCTGTAGCAAGGGTTCTCTTAATGATGTCGTTGACCTCATTGTGTCTTGCATGCCAGCCCTTGGTTTTGGAACAGTTAAGACCATGTAGACCGTATTGGTCTGCTTGCACTTCGCCGCAAATACACATATATTCTGTGTGAATTGGGGCAGCAAGGCGCAGAGCCACTGCAATACGGAGGGTCTTAGGGTCGAGTCGCGTTCCCATTGCCGATATGGGAACTGTTTGGAGGAAGTCCCCGGAGTGAGGTGCACTCACAGCCTGGAGACGGGCAATCTCCCTATCTGATGTTGCAGCCCTGAGCATGTTGGCAAGCACCTTTTCAGCAATTGGGCTATCCCAGCTTGACTGTTTGTGAGCCAGTGCTGCTCTAGGGTTTGGTGCTGGAGCAGCAAGAGTCTCCCATTCGGTGATGGCACTGACATAGCTAGGGTCTTCTATTCCTGCTGAGTCACTGAGGGTGTCAGGAAGAATTTGTCTTATCAACTCGTTTGATGCAATGGAAGAGGATAGGAAAGCTGGTAGAGCAATCTGGGAGGATCTGCGTACTCCTAGCCCTCCAAGCCTGACCGGAAGTGAGGCTTGCAACCACTGTCCATCGTCAAGGGAAAGATTCAATACACTCTCTAGCATGGCCTTCAGGAGAGAGTCATATTCCTTGAGTTTTGGACTGCTGAAGGCTGGGGAGCATCTCAGAAAATAGGTAAGTTTTGGGGTTGACAGGCACCTGGTGAGTAGGTAGAAGGCATCGTGTGTGTCAATGTCTTTCATCCTGCTTTCCATCGTCCGGAGGTCTGAGACTTTTTTTCCTAGGATCAGATCGATGGCATTGGACCCAAGAGGAGCACCGAGGAGAGTGCTATTGGCTGGATCAATGGCTCGTGCTCCTGGTAAAACGGTACTAATATTCTGGATCAACTGTTGATTGGTAGAAACTATTTCACATTTAGTGGGGTTTAAAGAAAGGCCCAGGCTTTCTCCCATGTCTTTAATTTTACTGATGTCCTCCAGGAGAGATTCTGTTGTGCCAGCTAGGGTACCGTCGTCCAGGAACCAGATATTGAGCTCGCTGGAGAGTGCCTCCATGACTTCCTTGATGACCAAACAAAATAGAAAGGGGGCGAGAGGGTCCCCCTGTTGCACGCCCTCACACGAGTCAATTTCATGGTCCCCAAACAATAGTTTGGAAGTCACACTATAACACGATTCTATGAAGGGATAAAGGGAAGGGAAGTTTCTATAAACTGCTTGGAGAGCAGCATCCCTTCTGACTGAGTTGAAAGCATTGGCAAAGTCCAATTTGACCAAGGCTTTTTCATAGGACATGTTTTTGATATATACTCGTGCTGCGTGGGCAGCTGCTTCACAGCCCTGTTGAACGCCGAAACCGGCGTATATATATATATGTATATATATACATATATATATATTATATATATACATATATATACATATATATATATATATATTATATATATATATGTATATATATATGCAAAACAACCACTCTGAAAGAATAGAGAAATTCCAAGCGCTTTCGTGACTACTCATATTATCAAGGAACTATGAAAGTGAAGCATCCAAGGAAGCTATATAAGGGGTCCGGCCAGCACCTCACTATCAGATCCCACAACGGTTAAACACGTGACGCGCGGCGAGCCAACTTGGATAGGTCCTTTGAAATCACCTGTTTACTGTGACCTTATTGCATATATATATATATATATATATATATATATATATATATATATATATATATATATATATATATATATATATATATATATATATATAAAATTTACAGAAAACCTACAAATAACTGTTCCTATGTCCACTATTATTCCTCGCATCAAGATAGAGTCAAACTGTCTGTTTTCTCATCAATGTTTTTGAGAGCTTTACGAATTTGTAGTCCTGAGTTCATAGATGAGGAAATATCCAAAATTTATGAAATAGGTAATGATTTAAAATATCCAAGAAATGTAATTGATAAATCTTTTAAAGTTGCTAGAAATACTTTTTACAATCCAAAAAGGGACAACCAGCCTTATTCAACTAAAAATATGTTGGTTCTCCCTTACCATGAAAACTTGGTTGATATGCCTTCTCTTCTTAAGACTTTTAATATTAAAGTTGTATTCAAAAATCTTGATACAGTAAAAAAACTTTTGATAAAGAATTCCCCCCAAAATGCTGATGGATGTGTCTATAAGATTCCTTGTAAAATTTGCGATAAAGTTTATTACGGTCAAACTGGTAAAAATCTCGAACTAAGATTAAAACAACATAAATATAGCATTAGAACTGGACAAAATTCCAATGTTCTATTTATTCATGTAAGAGATTTTAACCATCCAATTGATTTTCAAAAAGTTGAGAAAGTAGTATCAAGCAAGTCCATGGTCGACAGGAATATAATTGAATCTTGTTTCATAAAAAGCAGTTTTGACAATAATATGAATATTTCATTTGGGTTATATAAATTAGATCCATTTATAATTAATAGAATTTGGGAAGAATTTAATAATACACTGGACAAATAATTTTTAAATTTTCTTGGGTAGAATAGTTTGTGGGGTGAGTTGTGCAAAGGACCTATCCAAGTTGGGTCGGCGCGCGTCAGGTGTTTAACCGTTGTGGGATCTGATAGTGAGGTGCTTCCTTGGATGCTTTACTTTCATAGTTCCTTGATAATGTTTGTAGTCACGAAAGCGCTTGGAATTTCTCTATTCTTCCAGAGTGGGTGTTTTGCATATATATATATATATATATATATATATATATATATATATATATATATATATATATATATATATATATATATATATATATATATATATATATATATATATATATATATATATATATTTATATATATATATATATATATATATATATATATATATATATATATATATAAATATATATAAATATATATATATATATATATTATATATATATATATATATATATATGTATATATATATAATGTATATATATATATATATATATATATATATATATATATATATATATATATATATATATATATATTATATACATGTATATATATATATACATATATATGTTTACCTGGAGTTTACCTGGAGAAAGTTCCGGGGGTCAACGCCCCCGCGGCCCGGTCTGTAACCAGGCCTCCTGGTGGATCAGAGCCTGATCAACCAGGCTGTTACTGCTGGCTGCACGCAAACCAACGTACGAGCCACAGCCCGGCTGGTCAGGAACCGACTTTAGGTGCTTGTCCAGTGCCAGCTTGAAGACTGCCAGGGGTCTGTTGGTAATCCCTCTTATGTATGCTGGGAGGCAGTTGAACAGTCTCGGGCCCCTGACACTTATTGTATGGTCTCTTAACGTGCTAGTGACACCCCTGCTTTTCATTGGGGGGATGTTGCATCGTCTGCCAAGTCTTTTGCTTTCGTAGTGAGTGATTTTCGTGTGCAAGTTCGGTACTAGTTCCTCTAGGATTTTCCAGGTGTATATAATCATGTATCTCTCCCGCCTGCGTTCCAGGGAATACAGGTTTAGGAACCTCAAGCGCTCCCAGTAATTGAGGTGTTTTATCTCCGTTATGCGCGCCGTGAAGGTTCTCTGTACATTTTCTAGGTCAGCAATTTCACCTGCCTTGAAAGGTGCTGTTAGTGTGCAGCAATATTCCAGCCTAGATAGAACAAGTGACCTGAAGAGTGTCATCATGGGCTTGGCCTCCCTAGTTTTGAAGGTTCTCATTATCCATCCTGTCATTTTTCTAGCAGATGCGATTGATACAATGTTATGGTCCTTGAAGGTGAGATTCTCCAACATGATCACTCCCAGGTCTTTGACGTTGGTGTTTCGCTCTATTTTGTGGCCAGAATTTGTTTTGTACTCTGATGAAGATTTAATTTCCTCGTGTTTACCATATCTGAGTAATTGAAATTCCTCATCGTTGAACTTCATATTGTTTTCTGCAGCCCACTGAAAGATTTGGTTGATGTCCGCCTGGAGCCTTGCAGTGTCTGCAATGGAAGACGCTGTCATGCAGATTCGGGTGTCATCTGCAAAGGAAGACACGGTGCTGTGGCTGACATCCTTGTCTATGTCAGATATGAGGATGAGGAACAAGATGTGAGCGAGTACTGTGCCTTGTGGAACAGAGCTTTTCACCGTAGCTGCCTCGGACTTTACGTACTCTGTTGACTACTACACTCTGTGTTCTGTTAGTGAGGAAATTATAGATCCATCGACCGACTTTTCCTGCTATTCCTTTAGCACGCATTTTGTGCGCTATTACGCCATGGTCACACTTGTCGAAGGCTTTTGCGAAGTCTGTATATATTACATCTGCATTCTTTTTGTCTTCTAGTGCATCTAGGACCTTGTCGTAGTGATCCAATAGTTGAGACAGACAGGAGCGACCTGTTCTAAACCCATGTTGCCCTGGGTTGTGTAACTGATGGGTTTCTAGATGGGTGGTGATCTTGCTTCTTAGGACCCTTTCAAAGATTTTTATGATATGGGATGTTAGTGCTATCGGTCTGTAGTTATTTGCTGTTGCTTTACTGCCCCCTTTGTGGAGTGGGGCTATGTCTGTTGTTTTTAGTAACTGTGGGACGACCCCCGTGTCCATGCTCCCTCTCCATAGGATGGTAAAGGCTCGTGATAGGGGCTTCTTGCAGTTCTTGATGAACACGGAGTTCCATGAGTCTGGCCCTGGGGGAGAGTGCATGGGCATGTCATTTATCGCCTGTTCGAAGTCATTTGGCGTCAGGATAACATCGGATAGGCTTGTGTTAACCAAATTCTGTGGCTCTCCCATAAAAAAATCATTTTGATCTTCGACTCTCAGTCTGGTTAGCGGCTTTTCTAAAAACTGAGTCATATTAAGACTTGAGTAGCTCACTCATTTTCTTGCTGTCATCTGTGTAGGACCCATCTTGTTTAAGTAGGGGCCCAATACTGGACGTTGTTCTCAACTTTGATTTGGCATAAGAGAAGAAATACTTTGGGTTTCTTTCGATTTCATTTATGGCTTTTAGTTCTTCCCGCGATTCCTGACTCCTATAAGATTCCTTTAGCTTAAGTTCGATGCTTGCTATTTCTCTGACCAGTGTCTCCCTACGCATTTCAGATATATTGACCTCTTTTAGCCGCTCTGTTATTCTTTTCCGTCGCCTGTAAAGGGAGCGCCTGTCTCTTTCTATTTTACATCTACTCCTCCTTTTTCTTAGAGGAATAAGCCTTGTGCATACATCGAGTGCCACCAAGTTAATCTGTTCTAGGCATAAGTTGGGGGTCTGTGTTGCTTAGTATATCTTCCCAGCTTATATCGGTTAGGACTTGGTTTACTTGGTCCCACTTTATGTTTTTGTTATTGAAGTTGAATTTGGTGAATGCTCCCTCGTGACTAATCTCATTATGTCGGTCTGGGGCTCCGCGCATGCATGTCTGAACCTCAATTATGTTGTGATCTGAGTATATTGTTTTTGATATGGTGACATTTCTTATCAGATCATCATTGTTAGTGAAGATGAGGTCTAGTGTATTCTCCAGTCTAGTAGGCTCTATTATTTGCTGGTTTAAATTGAATTTTGTGCAGAGATTTAAAAGCTCGTGTGAGTGTGAGTTTTTATCAGAGCTGCCTCCTGGTGTTATTACTGCAACAATATTATTTGCTATATTCCTCCATTTTAGGTGCCTTAAGTTGAAATCCCCCAGGAGCAAGATGTTGGGTGCAGGAGCTGGAAGATTTTCCAGACAGTGGTCAATTTTTAATAGCTGTTCCTGGAACTGCTGGGATGTTGCATCCGGAGGCTTGTAGACTACCACAATGACTAGGTTTTGGTTCTCGATCTTTACTGCTAAAACTTCCACTACATCATTTGAGGCATTAAGCAGTTCTGTGCAAACAAGTGACTCTGCAATGTACAGGCCAACCCCCCCCCCCCCTTTTGCCTGTTCACTCTGCCACATCTGTATAGGTTGTAACCTGGGATCCATATTTCGTTGTCCAAGTGATCCTTTATGTGGGTCTCAGTGAAAGCCGCGAACATTGCCTTTGCCTCTGCAAGCAGTCCACGGATGAAATGTATTTTGTTGTTTGTTGCTGGCTTTAGACCCTGTATATTTGCAAAGAAGAATGTCATCGGACTGGTGGTATTGTTGATACTGGGGGGGGGGATTATTTTTCCGGCATTAGTATCTGTATCTGTTGGTTTGGAATGGAGGCCATCGACTGTGGTTCCACTCCAGGAATGACTGGATTTGGTGTACGATTTCTGCCATTTCCTGCCAGTTTTTTTTTCCTTCCTGGCACTAAAAAACCTCTCCCTCTTGAGTGGCTGTGACTACCCAGGTTTTCCCATGGCCTGGATGTATCTTTTTGTATCTTTTTGTCCCCTTTAGATGGTGTGCCTGGCAATTTAAGTTATATCACAGTCTTTCCTGTACTGAAGAGGTACACATTTCAGGGTGAAAAAGCTTACAGGAAGGGAGTTTGCATTTTCCTGTTGTCATATGGGCACGGCATTTTCTAGGGTGGTCATAGTTGCACGTCCCGTCTGTTTTTCCAGATTTCCCATGTCTGCAGATACCAAGTGCATAGTATGTGCACAGGCTTGGTTTCCGTTTGCCTTGGGTTTCTGTGACTATTCCCTGTTGGTGCATGTTTACCTGTCTTATTCCTATCCTCCCTAGCACCAACAATGGAGCTCCCACCAGTTGGTTTTGGTAATATATCCTCACTATTGCTAGTGGAGTCCTCTTGTTTGCTATTTCCTGTGGTATTTCTAGTTTGCAATATTGGTTTTATCTTATCTTTCATTATACTTGTTTCCCCACTACGGCTCCTGTCCCCTATGAGGTCATTTATATGTATTCCTTCCTGCGTATAATTCCCGACTACCTGGACAAAATCTCCAGCTTCACCATTACTGTCTCCCAGGACAGCACCTCCAGCTTCACCATTACTGTCTCCCAGGACAGCACCTCCAGCTTCACCATTACTGTCTCCCAGGACAGCACCTCCAACTTCACCATTACTGTCTCCCAGGACAGCACCTCCAGCTTCACCATTTCTGTCTCCCAGGACAGCACCTCCAGCTTCACCATTACTATCTCCCAGGACAGCACCTCCAACTTCACCATTACTGTCTCACAGGACAGTATTTCCAGCTTCACCATTACTGTCTCCCAGGACAGCACCTCCAGCTTCACCATTTCTGTCTCCCAGGACAGCACCTCCAGCTTCACCATTACTGTCTCCCAGGACAGCACTATCAGCCCCACATTTACTGACTACCAGGACATCACCTCCACCCTTAGTTTCTGACTACATGGCCAGTATCAAGGGCAGTACCATTCAGCCCAGACTTTTTATGTTCCCATCTGTTGTAGAAAGCTTCCAGGTTGTCTGTGAAAGCAGCTTTGATGTTATCCTCGTTTAATACCCTTGTGATTTTAGTCCACAGATTTATACCCTTGTGATTTTAGTCCACAGATTTATCTCATTTGGGCATACCCAAAAACACTTCCCTGTTTTAATACTGCTTGTAGCTAGTTCTTGGATATCTGCACAAGGGGCGTGACACCAATTTCCACAAAAATGACAATTTATCCATGTGGAAGACCGTTTGTTTGATTGATTGCAGACTACACAGAGCTTCATAATGATTTGAATGGTTGATTTTCTGTAATTCTACTAGCAATCTCTTGAATACTCTATTAATAACCTCCTTAAATGAAGCTCTAGCTATTTCTATTTCTATTTCTAACTGTACTTGTATATGTATATATATATATATATATATATATATATATATATATATATATATATATATATATATATATATATATATATATATATATATATATATATATATATATATATATATATATATATATATATATATATATATATATATATATATATATATATATATATATATATATATATATATATATATATATATATATATATATATATATATATATTGTGATGCAGTTCAGATGGGCTTGTGAGGTCTCTAGGGAGACCTAATTATATGGTCACACCTGCCTTAGCAAATGTCGGGTAGTCACGCCCACGTCTGAGGTCTTTTGTTCTTAACAGCGTCAGACCTCGGCGTCAGGTCGTAACACGTGGTACATACACCATTGGGGAGGGGGTACTTTGACTACGATATAAGCCCAGGGAACAGCGGGGCAAAGAGGTTGTTGGTGACAGGTCCGTCGAGCGAGAGCTCTGGACAGCCGCGTGTGTAGTGGACCACGCATTGGGAATCTCGGGTCAGCTGGTCGGTGAATTAAGAGTGAGTACTAGTCCATGTTACTGATAACATCTACCCTTCCCCCTGGTAATAAGTCTCATAGGTCAATTGTTATATTGTGTAAATTTCCATCAGGATATGTTGTATTCTAGCCCTTTTATGTTATTAAGTAAACTATAGCCATAGTTCCCGTTTTTATTTGTACCTTCATATGCTATTCCCTATTTTGTTAAGCACTGGGATATACAGGAGACGTGCTCACTCGCTGGGATACCTCCGGTAGAGTGGGTAGAGGTCTCACATGGTGGCAGCGGTTTAGCATTTATCATTAAACGCGGCTCACGTGCATTACGACTGGTCGGTTTTTGCTATCAAAACCAAATATTGATTTCTTTGTGTCGCCTATCATTTGTTTTACCGTTCACTGTGACCGTAACCTTAAGAATAAACCAGGACAATCCTACTCTTACGTTTGTCAGGTGGGTGATGACCAAATATAATTTGCGTAGCAAGACGTTAAATAGTGCAATCAGACGATCCAGTAGGATACAGGTGAAGTTCCTCGTGAACAGAATGGCAGAGGCTAACGTCAATGTTAGTGATCTCGCACCAGGCTCAAGTGAAGGGTCTAGCAACATGGTTCCACAGCAAGATTCAGTGATTAATGTTAGTGAGGGTATAAATAATCAAGAAAATGAGATTTCAGTGATAAATAATACTTCAGGGGTACATATATCAGGGACAAACCATCCCCAGGTCCAAGGCTCAGGAACGAATATAGGTTCCACGGTGACCCCCAGTAGTACCACGAATACTATGGCCCCAGTGGTATCTAATACATCTACCACTGCTGTTAGCCCGGGAGTATCAACTTTACCAACCCGGGATGCTACTAACCCCATACCTCCGTATTTTAATAACCCAGTTAATGCTGACTATAGTATGTATCCTTATCTTAACTCTGTGCTTCATAGTGTTATTGCTCAAGTTATGAGTAACCCTCAATCCCCTATTGTTGTACCTGCTCCCCAAGTCCCTGGGGTAGCTG
The DNA here is from genome assembly GCF_038502225.1 of Cherax quadricarinatus. Lineage (NCBI taxonomy): Eukaryota > Metazoa > Arthropoda > Malacostraca > Decapoda > Parastacidae > Cherax > Cherax quadricarinatus. The sequence goes on from NC_091296.1 coordinate 17,735,450, forward strand.
CCTCTAGGGTTCCCACTTCTGCGCCTGGTTCTACAGTTACTAGTATACCTAACCCCTCAGTAACCATAGCTTCCCCTGCTGTGTCAGGTGTTCACCTGCCCAATGCTGTTCCTGTAAATACTAACCAAACACCCACACGTGTAACTACAGCTGGGGAACCATTCAGTATTTTCCCGAATGGGTCCTTATCTAATATACCGGGACTCCCGACCCAACCCCAACTTCTGAGCCTCCAGCCTTCCCAGGTCAATCCTTCCCTAACCAAGCCACTCAACGTCCCAATGAACCCTATGCTTCAGCAAAAGATTTTATCTGGGGCATCAGCTCCAGATAGTAGTGTTGGAACCTCTATGTGTGGGACAGTAATTGTTGATAGCCCATATTTAGAAAATTTGCCGAAATTTCATGTAGAAGATTTGCCGAGGAATCCCATCGAAAGAAATATCAAAGTAGAAGCTTGGATTAAAAATATTGAGGCCATTTTGCTTAATATATCTGATGAAAAAATGAAAGTTTCACTGGGATTCAGGGCAATTGTAGATAACACAGCATCCATATTTAGTCTCCCACAATTTATTAACGTAAAGAACTGGAGTAATTTCAAGGATGCTATAAGATATAGGTTCCAGACGGCAGTATCAGTTGAAAATATCCATCGATACCTGGAACAATTGCAACTGAAGGAGGGATCACCGTAGAGATAGGATGTATTTTCTTTTCAGGTGGAGAACTGTAAACACCAATCGGCTCGCCGTCAGAAGAGGATTCCTTTATGTGAGGGATGGGAGGTTTTCTTTTAGTTCCTAGAAATGGGATAATGATTGGTCCTGGTTGCGATTCCTGCCTTGTCATGAATGGTCACGGTAGGGTGCAAGGAAAATGCGACATTGTGGTCGTGTAATGGTTCAGTTGCAAGTACTTGAAGGAATAATACCCGCTGGAGCTGTTTTCTACGCCAGGAAAACCTTACGAGGTTTGGCTCAATGGTTAATTAGCGAGGGTGACTACAGGAGCTAGTTTATTTCTAGTAGAGTACAGGAAGGCACTGGAGCCCGATATTTAGTTTTAAGGAGACATGACGGATAAGGAGGTTTCGCACCAGAGTCAGTTATTCGTTTCTTGTGCTAGAATTTATTAAACCTACTGATTTGTGTGAATTCATATTATTTGCTATTGTATTGTAATAGAATAAAAGGGTTAGGATTAAAATAGTCTAATAACTTAGGACAAATTGTCCTAGTTCTCAGATATTTTAAATTGGGGGAGAGAGGGGGATGTGATGCAGTTCAGATGGGCTTGTGAGGTCTCTAGGGAGACCTAATTATATGGTCACACCTGCCTTAGCAAATGTCGGGTAGTCACGCCCACGCCTGAGGTCTTTTGTTCTTAACAGCGTCAGACCTCGGCGTCAGGTCGTAACACGTGGTACATACACCATTGGGGAGGGGGTACTTTGACTACGATATAAGCCCAGGGAACAGCGGGGCAAAGAGGTTGTTGGTGTCCGTCGAGCTAGAGCTCTGGACAGCCGCGTGTGTAGTGGACCACGCATTGGGAATCTCGGGTCAGCTGGTCGGTGAATTAAGAGTGAGTACTAGTCTGTGTTACTGATAACATCTACCCTTCCCCCTGGTAATAAGTCTCATAGGTCAATTGTTATATTGTGTAAATTTCCATCAGGATATGTTGTATTCTAGCCCTTTTATGTTATTAAGTAAACTATAGCCATAGTTCCCATTTTTATTTGTACCTTCATATGCTATTCCCTATTTTGTTAAGCACTGGGATATACAGGAGACGTGCTCACTCGCTGGGATACCTCCGGTAGAGTGGGTAGAGGTCTCACAATATATATATATAATTATATATATATATATATATATATATATACATATATATATATATATATATATATTATATATGTATATTATATATATATATATATATATATATATATATATATATATATATATATATACATTATATATATAAAATTATATATATATATATATATATATATATATATATATATATATATATATATATATATATATATATTCAACAAGTCGGCCGTCTCTCACCGAGGCAGGGTGACCCAAAAAAGAAAGAAAATCCCCAAAAAGAAAATACTTTCATTATTTAACACTTTCACCTCACTCACACATAATCACTGTTTTTGCAGAGGTGCTCAGAACGCAACAGTTTAGAAGCGTATACGTATAAAGATACACAACATATCTCTCCAAACTGCTAATATCCCGAAACCCCTCCTTTAGAGTGCATGCATTGTACTTCCCATTTCCAGGACTCAAGTCCGACTATATAAAAATAACCGGTTTCCCTAAATCCCTTCACTAGATATTACCCTGCTCACACTCCAACAGATCGTCAGGTCCCAAATATCATTCGTCTCCATTCACTCCTATCAAACACGCTCATGCACGCCTTCTGGAAGTCCAAGCCCCTCGCCCACAAAACCTCCCTTACCCCTTCCTTCCAACCTTTTCGAGGACGACCCCTACCCCGCCTTCCTTCTCCTACAGATTTAAATTCTCTCCATGTCATTCTACTTTCATCCATTCTCTCTAAATGACCAAACCACCTCAACAACCCCTCTGTGGAAAATACTGTATATATTTTCCAGAAATTCAGTATTTATATGTAAATAGATGGCCATACTGTATTTAATAATATTTGTCATAGAAAACGGAAAGCCTGCGTCTGCGCAGAAGAGACACTCGCCATCTTGGTTTTGAATTTTGTACAAACGTTGGTATAATGGGAAGAATTTTTCGTGCTCTAGAGGTTAAAATTGTGTTGACACCTCTCAAATAGGAGGCGAAATTGGTGGATGTGCATTCCTGCATAACTTGAGATATCAGACGACTGGACAAGACAGCTCCAGGAACCTCAGATAAGCTCTCTAGATTTGTGTGTAATTCTGGCCAGCATTATATTCATAGATTTAGTTAGAGTGAGGTTTTCTGAGTATGATACACATTAATCTCCAGTTAAATTGGTGGGTGATATTAAGATATATTTTCCTTCTGTTATGTAATTGTATATATATATATATATATATATATATATATATATATATATATATATATATATATATATATATATATATATATATATATATAACTATTTATTACTTTTAATATAGTCCACAAATTTATATATTTACCAGTATTCCTGGTGTATATATATTTCATTTAATTAATAGGTCCAGAGTAACTTGTGGTTATGACAGTGGTAAGTATCGAAGGGGGACATTTTTTGCGACCTAGGTGTCCCAAATTCCTACTTGTCTATGTAACATTGATAAATAATAATTATCTTTGTTATCATTTACTGTTATGTACATAATTAGTTACATTCAGATAAATGCAATTTTCCACACCCTCTTCAGCCCTCTGACTAATACTTTTATTAACTCTACACCTTCTCCTAATTTCCACACTCCGAATTTTCTGCATAATATTTACACCACACATTGCCCTTAGACAGGACATCTCCACTGCCTCCAACCTCTTCCTCGCTGCTGCATTCACAACCCAAGCTTCACACCCATATAAGAGTGTTGGTACTACTATACTTTCATACATTCCCTTCTTTGCCTCCATAGATAACGTTTTTTGACTCCATATATACCTCAATGCACCACTCACCTTTTTTCCCTCATCAATTCTATGATTAACCTCATCCTTCATAAATCCATTAGCCGACACGTTAACTCCCAAGTATCTGAAAACATTCACTTCTTCCATACTCCTCCTCCCCAATTTGATATCCAATTTTTCTTTATCTAAATCATTTGATACCCTCATCACCTTACTCTTTTCTATGTTCACTTTCAACTTTCTACCTTTACACACACTCCCAAACTCATCCACTAACCTTTGCAACTTTTCTTTAGAATCTCCCATAAACACAGTATCATCAGCAAAAAGTAACTCTGTCAATTCCCATTTTGTACTTGATTCCCCATAATTTAATCCCACCCCTCTCTCGAACACCCTAGCATTTACTTTTACAACCCCATCTATAAATATATTAAACAACCATGGTGACATTACACATCCCTGTCTAAGACCTACTTTTACCGGGAAGTAGTCTCCTTCTCTTATATATATATATATATATATATATATATATATATATATATATATATATATATATATATATATATATATATATATATATATTATATATATATATATATATATATATATATATATATATATATATATATATATATATATATATATATATATATATATATATACACAGTGGACCCCCGTCTTGCGATGGCATCGTGTTAAGTTAAATCCGCCATATGATACATTTTAAGGCAAAAATTTTGCCTCGCCTAGCGCTAAAAAAAAACTCTCCTCATGCTATCTCGGACGCGTCCCACGTGGCCTCAGCTGCCCCTTGGGTGCCAGTGTTTACAAGCCAGCCAGTGCGGTCGCATCCATGCATACATTCAATTCAGTTCAAGTTTATTCTCTATAAGGGTTACAATGTGGGGTTTACAGGTTTTGGGTATTGTGTGGTTTACATGTTATAAAATACTAATTACAGAGGGGGCCACTAGGACACCTAGCATGGCTAGGCATTTTGAGCAGACTTAGATTAATTCTTAACATTAAATCCTTACAGATTATGGTATTAAGGCTAAGTGACTACATCATAATTTGTGAGTTTAGCAATGTGAATGCTTTTGTTTTGGCACAATACAAGGTGTCTATATTGGAGTATCATAGGCAAACTTATGACTAGTTAGGATTTATTATTTTAAGATTAAGATTAGTATTTCTGGGTTTATAGTCAGTGGGTGAGTGAGTGTAATTGTGAACCACCAGGTGGTTATCATGTAGCTAGTTGTCGGGGTGGATCAGGGAGATAAGATGTTTTCTAACTGTAGTTTTGAAAGTGATGAATGTGTGTGCAGTTCTAGTTTTCAGGTAGGGTGTTCCAGATTTTAGGTCCTTTGAAATACATTGAATTTTTGTAAAGGTTTAGTCGAACACGGGGAATGTCATAGAGATGTTTGTGTCTGGTGTTATGCCTGTGGATCCTGTCACAACTATCAAGAAAGTGTTTTAGGTCAAGGTTAATATTGGAATTTAAGGTCCTGTAGATATAGATTGCACAGTAGTAAGTGTGGATGTTCTGAACAGGGAGTAAGTTTAGATCTATGAAGAGTGGGGGGGGGGGTGTTGCCAGGGATGGGATTTAGTGATTATTCTTATTGTGGCTTTTTGTTGGGTTATTATTGGCTTTAGGTGTGTTGCTGCAGTTGAACCCCAACCATAGATAGCATAGGTGAGGTATGGATATATAAGTGAATGGTATAGTGTGAGAAGGGCAGTTTGCGGTACATAGTATCGTATCTTGGAGAGGATCCCCACCGTTTTGGATACTTTTTTTGTTATGTGTTGGATATGGGTGCTGAAATTTAGGTTGTTGTCGAGGTATACGCCAAGGAATTTGCCCTCATTATGTCTGGCAATTAGAGTGTTGTCGATCTTAATGTTAAGTTGTGCAACACCTGCTCTGCTACCAAACATAATATAGTAGGTTTTGCCAGTGTTAAGTGTAAGTTTATTGGCTGTCATCCAAGTCGATATTTTGAGCAGCTCCTCGTTAACAATGGTGTTGAGGGTGGCAAGATTAGGGTGGGAGATGACATAAGTCGTGTCGTCAGCAAAGAGAATGGGTTTCAGGTGTTGGGATATGTTTGGAAGATCATTGATGTAAATGAGGAAGAGCAGGGGTCCAAGGACACTTCCCTGCGGAACTCCAGTATCAAGTGGCCGTATTGATGAGGCTGTGTCTTTAATGGTGGCTAAAAGCTCCCGCTTCACACACGGAGGGCCCGGGTTCGATTCCCGGCGGGTGGAAACATTTCGACGTTTCCTTACACCTGTTGTCCTGTTCACCTAGCAGTAAATAGGTACCTGGGTGTTAGTCGACTGGTGTGGGTCGCATCCTGGGGGACAAGATTAAGGACCCCAATGGAAATAAGTTAGACAGTCCTCGATGATGCACTGACTTTCTTGGGTTATCCTGGGTGGCTAACCCTCCGGGGTTAAAAATCCGAACGAAATCTTATCTTATCTTATCTTATTAGAAAGGTAGGATTTAAAATATGCAAGCGCATGGCCTCTTAATAACCATAGTGGTCAAGTTTGTGGAGTAGGATGCCGTGGTCTACTGTGTCAAATGCTTTTCTTAGGTCAATAAAAATTCCTAGCAGATATTCCTTTTTTTCCAATGCTGTGTAAAGCAGGTCTAGCATTTTTATAATTGCATCATTAGTGCTTTTATTTTTCCTCAATCCAAATTGGCAGGGGTTGAGTATGTTTTGTGACGTTATAAATGAATATAGTCTCCTGTGCACGAGTTTTTCGAAGATTTTGGATAGCAATGGTAAGTTTGATATTGGCCTATAGTTGTTTACGTCTGTAGGGTCACCACCTTTATGTATTGGTGTAACCCTTGCTGTCTTGAGTAGTGTCGGGAAAGTGGTAGTTTCTCGTGACTTGTTAAAAAGTAATGTAATAGCATGCGAAAGGACATGGGCCGCTCGCTTGTACAATAATGGTGGGA